>NW_027272463.1:0-53891 GCF_040938485.1 Diadema antillarum
GAGGAAGAACTGGCATCGGGAGGGACACAGGACGGCGTCCAAGACGCACGAGACTCCGACGATTCCGACAGCGACCCCGTCTTCACTGGAGAGTCTGGACACGGAAAGCGACGATGAGGATGAAGACGGTGTGACGATCTCATTCATCATGGATCAGAATGTGCAGAGCGCGAAGCCTCGTTGGATATCATACAGCGCAATGAGGAGTGCGTCATCCTCTCCAAAGACTCTGACGATGACGATGATGATTACGATGAGGAGGTTGATGAAAATGGAGAAAAACTAAAGATCTCTCAATCGGGGAATGATGACAACCTTGGAGACGACCCAATCTCTTCTCCACCAACGGCAGTGCCAGATGTTCTGCCCCCGATCCCTCCTCCTCTCACTTTCCGGGATATCAAAAACCTCGAGCGAGTGGCTCTTCAGAAGATGATCAGTAAGGAGAGGATTCACTTTGCCCCACCCTACCTCCCGTCACCATCATCTTCAAACATCGCGGTGCATGCTGGGAGTTGCTTTATGGTTCCTCCTCCTCCAGTCCCCATGATGCCTGCTGCTCTACGTCTCCCAGGCGATGCTGCTTCAGGACCAAACATCTCGGCCAACCACCAGCAGCACGCATTAAACAGACCGATGATCACTGGCTATCCCATCAATCCTCTTCTGCCGTTCATCCCTCCCCCATCACGACTGGTTCCTCCACCCCCTCATCCACCGCCAGACGAGATGTCTCAGCTCTTTCAACTGTCGCGGGAGGTCAGAGAAAACGCTGCCAGGGAGCTACTCAACCCAAATCTACTGCGTTCCAACAGCCAGGTGATGCATTGATTGTAACTTGCATTTGGTTGCCATATACATTGTTCAAAAGTGCTCACCAATTTCATCAATAAGAATGGCCATAATGTCACTGATGCAAGTAGATTTCGGTCTGCAACATCAACGTTTAGATTATTGCTCATGAAGTTTACAGGGTCACCTAAGTCCCCTGTCTCTTGAAAGGTTCAATCTCATTTACGCCTGCCGAAAGATTATCAAGGATCAAAATTACAGTTTCTGTAAATCTTGTTTTTCTTTACGTTGATATAGGGCAACGTTGGTCAACACTGGGGGCGTCTTTCAGCCAACCATATGGATAACCGAAGACCTCCAAACAGGGCGTGGCACCCCTCACAGCATCCCTCCACAGCCACACTCTAGACCACGTCCCCCGATGACAATACGACGATGCCATGAGCATCTGCATTACCCTCGCAATCATCGCAGAGGGTACAACAACTAATATATGAAAAGTGATATTCATTGGACAATGGTGAAAAGGATTCCAGACCCAGAAAACATTGAAACAAGTTTTGCTTTCCTCAACTAACATGCGCATGCGCAGAAATAGAAATCAAGTTGATGTAAGCTTGGACATTTCTTGGAAGCACTGACGGTTTTAACTCCAACAGCAAGTAACGCTGATATTATACTGTAAGTCTGAAAAAAGTATGAGCTGACCTACAGCCAGTGAATAAGATGCACAGGAGAATGACTGTTCCAGAAAGAATACAAAAACAAACAAACAAACAAACAAACAAACAAACAAACAAACAAAATAGACTGGAAGACCTACTGTATTGTCTACCTAGGAAAACCTACACTTGCTATACTATCTATAATTAAGAGAAAAAAAAAAAAAAAAATCTTGAGACCATAGCACAATGTCAAGTATACTGTGCCTTTTGCAAGAAAGGAAAAACCAACAACTTCAGAAAGATTGAGTGCAATAAATCACTCAGCCTTTTACAGATTAAGCAGTATAAAAGGAAAGAAAATCATGCCTCACAAGCAAAACGGTGACGTGATAGTATATTAATGATTATTATTCCTTCTGTGAAGAGAGTTCAAATAAATAAGTAAATAAATCATTCTAGCCTTATATTCCCGAGTGTTTTATTTGGAGTTGCATCCACAGCCTCATGACAATCAACATTGTTATCATGAAATTATTATCACATCAAAGAAACGCTTGAGTTGATATGACCGTCTGGCTGTGACGAAACTCAATTAAACTGTATGTGTGGTATACTACATGTAATTCAATTGAAAATGTTCAAGTAAACACGGTCAACCTTGCCTACGCCAAATCCATTTGGAATGAAGAAATAGCTTCAACCTACAAAAAACTGAACTTATGAGGGATAAAAAATCAATAGAATATACAGAGAAAAGGACTTGAAAACACCTTTGACTTTAAAGGTGATTATTTGACTCATGTGAGGTTGACTGTACATACTGCAATTATCAGTTATAATTTTCTAAAGTTGTTCCTGCGTCTCTGATATCATTAGAAGTATATCGTCAAAATTAGTAGACTCCTGCAGAGTACATCTTGTCTCTTATACAGTGTACCACCAGTAGGTGGATGTTGGTCTTTACAGTGTGGGGTCTCTTCGTAAAGGGAAACTGAAAACACACAATGCTACACAATGCTGCATCAAGACTGACTACAATGACTAGAAAACTATGTCATTTATCTAACTTATCACTGATCCATCCCATCCCCCCCCCCCCAAAGAAAGTGTATTGACATAAAAACGGATGAACAAAAAGAGAAAAAGCTGCACTTACTCCATGTTCATAAATAAACACTCTACTCATATTTTTTAAAAGGTTGCAATGCTTATTATGGCATTGTTCCCTTTCACTGTTTGTTTTTCCCAAACACTGAATATTGTAAGCATTGCATCAGTTTGGGAGGGGAACACAATGTGTTCCTGCAACTCACAGTTATGTAAGCAGTACCACCGGGTTGATACTGTTGGCCAAAGTGCACCGTTTTTTTTTTAATTTCTAACACAATGGTAAAGAAAGACAGGAAATGCAGAAAATAATCATCTTGATTTAAGTTTGAATTTTATTACTGAAATATATACAGTTTAAATACAAGTATTTACAAAAGTGCTTCCAGTTTATTGTATATACATGTAGTGTATATGGGTATTACCTCACAATTGCCAAAAAACAACAACAAATGACAGATAGACAATAGTTTTTTTTTTCTCTGCTGTATTCTCATTGAGCTTTGCTCCACCATGGATGAACAATGCATTATCTATAAGAGCAATGGTGTAGATGAGCAGTGGTCCTAACCAACTCATCAGAACAACAAAAACATACATGTACACCTCCAAATTAATACAATTCTTGCATTGAGTTGTTTTTTATGACAACTGATTTGTCGATCAGTTGCAATGGAAAGTACACCATGTTCAAATTCGCTACACACTGTATCACGACTGTGAAAATGGACTTTTGGCATAATCATATTCCAGCATCATATCAAATTAACAGCCTGATCAAATTACGTCATCACAAACAAGACGTTTGAATCAATGATGAGTTTCCAATCACAGTATCCAATGATGTTTCAAAGTGAGTTTTCAATCAGAGCACATGATAATCCAGCCTTGTGGTTTCAATATTACATTACATTACAAACAGTAACATAAACTCAAGTAATGAGGACAACTGAATGCAAGACTACTACAAGACAACAGTAGTGGATAGGGGGGAGGGTGCACAGGGCACACTCTGCCTCCCCCCTTTTTTAACTTGTTTCCTGTTTTGAATAAAAGTATACCCTCACTTGTCAGCTGATGAAACTCGGAAGTGGCGCATTGCTGTGCACCTACCAACCCCCCGCCCCCCATACGGAATTCCTAGATCCGCCCCTGAGATGATTAGGAGCTTTAGATTTTGACGCGCGGACGTTTGAGACGACGAGTGCGCTGGACGTTCTCCTCTCCCCTGCGTCGTGCTGATAAGTAGCTTTAGATTACGCTGGGACGCAACGTATAAAAAATAAAATCGCACCCCCATATGATCGGTGCATGAAGTAGTTCTCTACGTCGCAAACTGTGCGGACGTAGAAACAGCCCAGTACGCGTAGTGAAAAACTCAGCGACGCAAGCTAAATATAGATCGACTTGACGCACGCTTCTGCACACGCTCAGAACATGTTTTTTTCTTTGAACATCCACGCGTCAAAAATCTAAAGCTCCCTAATCAGACAACTGATGCAGATTTCATCAAGAGAACTGTGTAAAACTCAGGTTTGATTTCTGGTTCATGTCAGACATCCAGCTATTCTCAGCCTATGCTGTTTTACATTTTCAGAATTGAAAGTCCTTAAAAAAAAAAAAAAAAAAAAGGTTTACCGATGGGGGGGGGGGGGGGGGGGGGGACAGGGGTATCAATAAATATCTACATGGACAAATTATCATGTCAGATAATGTGACAAAACGAGACAGAAATATTCATTTTCACAAATTTCTCATGATGGAAAACCATCTGATGTTTGCATTCAATTAGACATTTTTGGTTGTATGATCCTATTCATCAAAGTGCGTGCATTGCTTTCATTTGAGTATTTTGCTGCTCACATTGCATTGCACAGGGTTGCAAAGTTACATGACGTTGCTGGGCAAAGTATACATCATGTGGTTATTGCGGTTCTTATCACAGAGTTATTGACGGTAATATCGAGGTGATAAAAAAATATGTCAACATCAACTTTGATGAAGATACAGAAAAAGCTTTGTCTTTGCAACAAAGTAGCAGTCTACTGTTCAGAAGATGTTCATCAGTGCAGTAGTAACTGAAAGAATAAAGCTAATCTGTTGTCTCACGAAGCGAGGTGAACATAAAAATGATTATGAAATTTTGAGAAGCAAGGTAAACACTAAAATGATTATGACATTTCGGCCTAATTTTGCGTCCAAAATATCACAATCATTTTCTTTGTGAGACAGCAGATTAGCTTTCTTCTTTCAAGTAGCAGTCTGACAAGAAATCAATTGGCACTGATGCTCTGTGAGTGGCACAAAACTCGAGGAAAGTCGGCAGAGAAAATATACTTATCCTACAAATGTGAGATTACATTGTGGCTCCCCCTATGTGACAAATGATATCACTGGCTTTGAACTTAAGAGGTGAGGAGAGGATGTAATGGACACAGGCACAGTTCCACATCATCTATCTTGCACTATTCCTTGCACATCCCCGCCAAGGTGGACCTTTATCATGATTTCTGCAGTCAAAGACCCCACAAAGCTCTTGAATTGGTACCTCTTTCCCATAGTCTGGTTGGCTGTTGCAACACAAGGCTGCAAACCCTGGTCCAATAGCACAATCAGAATGTCTCATGTCAACAGATATCACCCACTTAAAAGCCATTATAGCTATGCTACAACTCTCACATGAGGTTGTCTGTTTGGACGATCAGAGTAAGGTGTCCCAAAATAATGGCAGGTGGATGTCCTGGCCAAAAAATCATGATCAGAGTGTCTCCTGTACACAATTGTCACCCAAATGCTACCCACACTATAAGTCCTGCATCGGCTCGTCCGTACTGGACGATCGGATCGGGGTCTGCATCGTGGCCGCCTGAGCCAGCGACATCAGCATGTTGGTGTTGCCGCCCCCGCCGGTCGCGCTGGTGGTCGTCGGCGTCGACGTGGGCGACTTCTTCTCGACTTTCATCGCCGCGGGAGGTATCGTGCCCGTCGGGGACATGACGAGCATCGAGCTGCCCGATGAGCTGGAGGATGTGGTGATGACCTTTAACCCCGATGGGCGTGTCGATGCACTGGTCACCAGTTTGAATATGGTGGAGGTAGGCGTGGATGGGGTACTGCTTCCCTGACTGCTGTTAACTGGGCTCTGCCAGGGATGACAATACAAACGTCCACATGAGCAAGTTTGTAGAAGCACACTATCTTTTGCATATGAGCGATTCCCCTCCCCCCCCCCCAAAAAAAAAAGAGAAGAATATAAAAAGAGAGCAAACAAACATATATGTAATGTGTCATCACAAAAACCATATAATAATGTCAGGGAAAATAATTTTTTGGTTTTTGGTAGATATGAATTCATCAGATACCAAGCTTTTAATTGATATTTGATTTGCCCTCCTTCATTACAAGGAAGAAATCATACTTAGAAAACTGTAAAGATTATATTGCCAAAGTCGGCTATATGCATATTTATCTTCTTTTTATGATCTCTGACTTTATATGGGTAATGTGATGATGCACCACATATGGATCGAGTAAATGTTGAAAGATGTGTGAAAAAAAATCAATGAAATTTTTGAGGAAAATCAAACAACCTATTTAAAAGATAAAATGTAAAGTTTCTATTTTATTCTATTTACTACCTTGTCAAAATGGGAACTCTACCGCACTTTGAGGTCAGAATATCACAATGATAGCAAGCACATATGAAAAGAATATTACAAACTATCAATTTCAATGAATAGTACACATTCCTCACCTTGTCCCACTGAAATATGTTTTGGCAAATATAATTCTCCATGTCTTCTAAAAAGCGAGGACAAGTGAATTTTGATGTCCTCAAAAAATGACTTTATAAGATGGCAAAATTCTTTATTCTGCAGAGCTTCATAAATATTTCTGCATTTATGGATCATTCTGAATCATTTAAATCTTTCTTCTATCTTTTTTTTTTTTTTTTTTTTGATTCATAGCCACATACATCCCACAATGCTGTTTATTCTCAAAACAAAGGGAATCTTAGAAAAGACAGTACTACAGGTGTAGGTCTTTCTGCTATAATCAAGTAGTCCAACAATACCAAACAGACAAATATTCAAGCTTGGTTGTTCATTCACTCGTCAAAAGCTGTACTCAACTTACCGTCTGTGATGAACTTCTTGAGGCATTGGTGGTCGCTACGAGGAGAAACTTGGCCGAGTTCGACGAAGCTGACCCCGCCCCTCCTGCCCCTGGGGTGGAAAGGGTCCTCTGGACTGTTGTCTGGGTGGGGGAGAGGAGGGTGGGGGTCCGTGAGCCAAAACTGGACGAGAGAGACCGGCCCTGGGTGATGATCGTTGAGGGACGTCCCTGTGAGGAGGAAAGAAGGAGACGACAATTCAACTGCTGATTGTGGGAGAAATGCATGTAAATGTATGCAAATTTATGCAAGTTGTAACAAGCATTGCAGCATTATGATGTGTTTCAAATCATACCTGAATAATATCTGTACTCTCCTATCTGAGTTGATTCTGTTGCACCATGATGTCACTGTGGTGACATTTTCATTTGTTTTTCACATTTTACAGAGTTTTATCCTTCTTTCTCTACACCCAAATTCCCAATACTGAAGCAGCCCATGTTTCCATAGCTACAGGCTCAGTGTGCATGTGATCATACAATTACAACATGCCTGAATAATTCCATCAGAATTGTGCTTCATACTTGTTTTGCAGTGCAAGCTATTTGCACTAAATGTCACCCATCTGCGGAGATTCTCCATCGTAAATTCTGTCTCCATGGCAACCCACCTGCGGGATGGAGATGACTGGCCTGGTGACGACTCCACTCCCCCCGCCGCTGCCCTGCGTGGAGGCAGAATTGGGCTGCAGCCTGAGCTTGCTGACGTGGGAGTGGAGGAAGGGCCCCAGGTAACCAAACTCCTCCTCGTACTCCTGGAGGACATCTGGTGGACTGCGGACCCCTTTCAGGTACTGGGCACAGTGTTTCTGTGTTGTGGTAGGGGGAGGAGGAGAATGTTTGTTATACCAAAGGTTCATTAATCCAAATATGAAAGAAGGTTTGAAAATGAAAAGAAGGTGTGTGCTTTGGTGAGAGAGACAGTGTTAGGCATTGTAGGGGATGAAGGAAAATGGCAGAAAATTATTAAAACAGGTACGCATGGTCGATGGTGACGATGATAATGGTGAAGATGACGGTGATGATGATGATGATGGTGAGGGTAATGACAATGATAATAATAATAATAATAATCATTGCCATCATTATCAAAACGAAGATTACCAATATCATAGATATGATTCGTATGTCATTGTTGGTAGCAGTAGTACTAGTAATCTCTTCTACAGGGATGTATCTTGATTGTCACATTGGAGCAATAGTCTCTGGATAGTGGGGTGGCAGTTGATGGGGATGATCCTGTTTGTTGGGTAGGATTGGGGTATAGACACCTCATAGGAATGCAGTAGAATTGTTCATCTCAATTAGGCACCCTTTTTATAAACTGGATGCACTTTGTTTTCCCAATCCCCATGAAAATGAAACCGAAAGACCTGTGGTAACCTTTCCCGACACTGACTGACAGATGACGAACTACCAAACTCACAAAATGTTGGGGCACAAAAGTGGAGGATATGCGTAATGATAGAGAAGATGAGTGAGATGTACATGATTTCAAAGAGATGTTGAATTTACAAGTGCAGACTAGCTTGAAACATATATTTTATATTTCAACAGCATGTTAATTAAAGATAATTTCAACAAAAAAGTGTGAATCAAATGAAACAAATGATGGAAGTTTCAGTAATATTGGACCTCTACCATTATCTTTGTGTGATCATATCAATCTCATCATAGAAGCAAATTAGATAGGGTGGACTTGCGCTATTGACTTCTCAATCATAAATCACTGATCAAAATTGTCAACATTTTTGTATAAAGTGAACTGATGCAATTATGAATCAGGATGTGAAAAAGGTGTAAGCAAACATAATGGGCAATGGTAACAACGAGACAGCGATATGAACGGAAGGATTATCACTGGAAGGAGATCATGTGACGACCACTGACCTGGATCAGCTGCTTGAGATGATCGGCGGCCACCTTGTCCGGGTTGCTGACCATCAGGCTCTCTGACATCGCCTTCAGCCGCTCGCCTAGCATCCTGACCTTTGGGATGACCAGTGTCTTCATTACCTGGTGAGAGATAACAACAATTAGTACACATCATCTGTACCATCCAGTTCTGATCCAGGTTTGTCCATAATGAGGGTGGCTGGATTTACCTCACTCTCACATTAACCACTCTCACTCCATCTTGTCACCTCTCACTCCATCTTGTCACCTTGCCCGAATTTGGGTGTCCTCCTTCCTCAAGAAAACCTTCTCCCCCAATAATGGAAAAAAAAAAAGTGATGCAGCATCATACCAGAGAATTGTGGTTCATGGGACTCCAATTAATTCTTTACCATATTTTGATGTTGTATGTGTATGGCCTCTTTTGTGTTATATATCTTGTCTATGAGACAGCCCTGCCATTATCATTACCTAAGCGTAGGCATTTATACACTTTGGGTTGACAAGGCAGTAGCGGATAAGATGTCTTTCCCCAAGGATGTTCACATCCAGTGACACATTATGCTAAAATGCTCGATCTCACATCATTTATGAATGTACACAGTAGAAGTTGTGAGACTGATGGTATGGCATGGCCTTACCTCAGGGCCCAACTCAGCCAGGCCCACGAGGGCGCCATACAGCGTGGCCAGCGGAGCCTTGTCTTTGCACAGGGCGTCATCGAACGTCTTCGAGATCCTGGGCTGCATGTTGTTGGTGGTGGTGCTGAATTTCCTGTAGCAGTCGGGTTTTCACATGAACACAGTAACACTTGGTAAATACTTGATCTGGGACACAGTTTCAAAAGGCACTTACAACAATTGAAGCTTATGCTAATTGTGGTGACCATTCTAGCAGTTAGACAATCCAGAATTTTCCCAGGCAATAATCTTTTAGCTGCAAATATCTACAATTGAAAGTACACTCCAGGCCCCCACCCCTCCTGCCCCATCTCCCCTCTCAAAAAAAAAAAAAAAAAAAAAAAAAAAAAGGGAATGAGCAGTTGTAGTTGAACATTTAAAGTTCATGTTTCCCTTTGGCAACCCTGAAAATTAGATTCCTTTCATAAAGTGGTATATTGTAGAGGTAGGCAATTCAGACCTTTCCTCAGAATAATGAAACTGAAAAGAAAATTCCAACAGATATTCTTGTTACAAAAGGGGATCGTATTCTCAAGTGACATGGGCTTAGTTTTTAGTTTCTGTTTTATAAACTTTGAGGTGTATTACCAAAGATTTTTACACAACGTTTGAAGTATTCTTCTCCCATACAAAATTTTGTGGCATGTGCAAAAGGGATATATGACATTTAAACAAGTGTGATTTTTTTTCCCTTCATAGCAGTTAGTGTTGTTCTAAAAAGATAAGGAAAAGAAAAGAGAAAAAATGGGACCCTATCAAAAAATAATTTGCCCCTCATAGCCCCTTATTCGCAACATGGTGATGTAATCAAAAGCCCTGCTGGTAATGGTATGAGAGGGGGAATCCCATATTTTGACCCAGCCATACCTGCACATGCTGGACATGAGTCTGGCTGCAAAGTCGCGCAGGGCCCAGTGGTTGTCAGCGTCTGGCCGCAGACTCAGCTGGCGGCTGACTATGCAGGTCATGACAGCTGGGATGAGTTCATGGAGCTACTCGAAACCACCGGGGGAGGGAGGGAGGGAAGAGTAGGAGAGGGATAGAGGGATGGAGAGGGAGAAAAAAATATGTTTCAAAAAGCATTACAGACCATATTTCAATGTGGCAGCCTTCTTTGGCCAAAGACTCAAAGACAAGGTAGCTTGTAAAAACATGATTCTTCTGTAACTTACAATGATTTATCAAGTGAAAATTTCAAATGATTTCATTAACAAACACTTACAATGAATAAAACTTTAAAAAGCCCGGTGCAAGCATACAACTCTTTAACCCTAAAAGGGCCGGGGGGGGGGGGGCGGAATCCGCCCCCCTTGACGTTTCGCGCTATAATTCAATAACGCGAGAAGGCCTCGTTGCGAGGCTTCTTGACTTTGTTCGTTCAAGTCTCGCGCAACTTTTGAGACCAAATTTGCAACATCCGCGCATACTTTTGCGAAGCCACGCCCATTTTTGGAACGGAATGTTGCCCCAAAATGGGCACAATTTTGTGATTTTGTGTACATTTCCTATGGAAAACAGTGCTCTGTCATGAAAGTCATAAAACCCTGATTATTTTTATAGTTAATCACATTCATTGATTAATTTTGTGCTAATAATGGTAGAAAAGTGGTCAGTGACAATTTCCAATGAAAAAGCAAAGAAAAAACAAAAGTTGAAAAACACAGAAATACATAAGAAATTCTGAAAACAATAAAATACATAAGAATTGACATGAGTTTTGGAAGTTTTGTGATGTACAATCGTTGAATATGTTAAAACAGATTTACAGATCAAAAATTAGACTCTCAATGCTTTTAATTACCCTAAAATATGATCTTGAGCTTAATTTCCATAATTAAATAATTAAAATTAGAAATTGATTGTTTCAAAAAATCTTATGACACAATCTTGTAGATTATGACGTGGGTCTCATGCATGCAAAATTTCATCGCGATCGCACCACCGATGGCCGAGATCTCAGGGGGGGCGGAATCCATCCCCCCCCCCCCCCCGGTCTGAGCATAGCTAAAAAAGCCCGGCCCCTTTAGGGTTAAACAATTTGAACAGTTAACGCATGCATTTCACCATCATTCTTTTTTTCCAGCAAACCATAACATCATAGTAACATTGAACAGGCATTACTGTGACGGTATTGGCATTTAACTGTACTGGCAAATTTTGTGAAAAGTAGTTGTCATGGTTTTATCTTCCATCTTCCATTTCAGTCCATCTCAACATCCTCTCTTAAGGCCTCTATCACACTGTTAAAACTGACAGAAAAAAAAGAAAACATTAGGTAAGCACACTCTCCTTCAATCATAGCAAGGAGTTCTGATAAACACTTATTATAAGCTACATTGAGATTAACTATCTAATTGTCTTTCATAGTGACAACAGCTGTTGCTACACGGTGTCTGTATAAAGCTTGAGGCATCTCTGGAAAAGCTTGCACAGGAACATCAAGAAGTCTTTCACATCGACATAAGATGTTGCCACATAATTATGGAGTTTGTATAAAGCTTGAAGCACCACCACACTCAGGAATAGTGCTGACATTGTTTTTATTGCTATCTTGCCTGTATAAAGCTTTTATGACATCACTCAACAGGAATATCACCAATAACTCTAAGGGGGCATTTCATGAAGCATTTTGGTCGGATATTTTTCTGACAAACTGTTACAAGCTACTGAAATCCTTGCATCTGATTGGCTGAGAGCAAATTTGTCTGACAACTTTGTCGGCCAAAATGCTTCATGAACTGCTCCCCAGAAAAGCAAAGAGAAGCCACAACGATACAGGAAATAGGTTATGAAACAAGACACAAAAAGGAAATGAACATTATCTTTGCTCACATATTTCTCTAAGTAGAGGGTGGTATTGTCCATGAGGGCCTTCACCATGCGCATGAGGTAAATGAGAATGGCAAGATTGTTCTGCACCACGTTGACCTTGACGCCTTCGGCAATGAACATACTGAAGCGGGGCACAACCTGGTAGAGGCCTGGGTCGCTCGCCAGGCTGTGAAGTGCTTCCTGTGTCATGAGTAAACGACAACAACAACAAAATGTGTCAAGCTTTTGCTATCTTAATCTACTTTAGAACTGATTCCTTTCTAAAACAACAACAACAACAACAACAACAACAACAACAAAAACTGTCCTGTTCCATGTAATAGCATTTTCCAATTCCTTGTTGCTTCATCGTCGTTATAGCAGGGGAATGAATGTGTGACCTACAACACATTTCGCTGCATGACAGCTTAATTATGGTCATAAACAGCTACAAAGAAGTTTGCAGAAAACGAACACACTGTCCATGGTATACAAAGCTGTGTACTACCCAAAGATGACCTATACACAGCACACCCTGGCATGAGAATTAGCAACAGACAAAACCTGCTAAAACTGCTCCATCACTCATACAAAAATGTCATTAATAAGTAACATATAACAAGTCAATATATATTGCTTGAAAGGAGTGGTTTCTGATTCAAGCCAGGATTGCTTTCTATATAGAAAATCACATTAATGGCAGATCTGTGTGTCGATGCTGCGAGAATGCGACTTACAGCTCTCTTGGTTTCTGAAGAGCCCACACATGCCTCAGTGATTTCTTTGTAGTACAGCTGTTGCTCCTGTAAAAAGTGGAAGAGAAAAATAGAGAAAGTTAGATATGCAGATTTTTCATGTCTACACCCATCTTTTGATCAGTACATCACAGAGCTAATGAGATGGTGACTAACTTGTGCATCAATAGCATGGCCTTCCTTTGACTTTTGGAAATTGAACATTTATCTCTTGACAGCATATCTTGAACATTGTAATGAACAAGAACTATTTTTTTTAAAGGAAACATAACTGAGCCATTAATCTTGATGCTCTGGCTGTAGGTCCCTGCCTTTTTCTACTAAAGAATAATCATCAGATTCTTACATACTATGCATTTGTAATTTTGTGATCTTATTTCTGTTTCCTGCCAGCAAGGTAGCCTATCTATGCAACAATTATTTAGTCACAAACTTGCAAGTATGTTTGACGGTGAGTTTGGACACGTGTTCAACCCTCGCTTACCACTGATAGTTCGTGGACCAGCACCCCTTTCAGCTTGGTTGGTGCCAGCGTGATGCCCTTGGCTTTGGCGAGCAAGGTGGCTGCTGTCTTGCCCATTTCCGCCCCCTTCCCGGTCTTCTTCTCGCTCTTGGGCGTCGGCTTTTTGGTGTGGAGCGCATCCTGGGATTCCAACTTTTGGGTGTTGGTGTCAACTGTGGCGAGAAAGGAGGAGTTAAGTCACTAGTATTGACATAACAATCCACACTGGAAATTGGCACTGTACACATCCTTATTTTCGCACAATCAAATTTTCGCACTGAGCAGCTCAGAAACATATTTGCAGGATCTTAAATTCACATTGCTCATTTGCATGTTTTCATCCGATTCACAAAAGAGACAGAATCTAAAATGACATTTCCATGCAAGGAAATTGTTATACTGGTGCACACAAATGATCTATTTCAATATACAGCTTGCACAGGAAGTTACTCAGTATTAGCAGACACACACATGGTAAAAATGAATACTAGGACACATACACACACAGGTACTAATACTACAGTAGTATTTATCAGCACACGAAGCACACAATTCAACCCATTCAAAATATGCATAGAACATCACGAAGATACTTTCGCAGGTTTCAGAATGCGTGCTAGCCAACGTAGCACGAAAGTAGCATGGTGCTCTAACTGGAGGAAAATGGAAGGAAGGCTAAAAAACTCACCTGGTGGAGGATTTTCAGGAATTGCTGGTTGTATTCCTTCAATGCTCAACCAATGAGCTGTCAAAAAAAATCATAAAAGTAGAACTGGCTGTTAGATTTTATACTAACATTTATCATCACGTTTAGTATCATCACTGCCATTTTACAATGACATTAAAAATTAACATTGTCATCATAATCATCATCATCATCATCATCATCATCATCATCATTATATTCCTCATCATTATATTCCTCATTACTCACTGCTATTACTAAAGCAAGAATAAAGTCCTCAAGCGAAACTAATAAAACAAACACATGACAGCGTATTGCACGGGGCATTTCCATGAGATGGTGCCAAGACACAGAATTCACATATTAAATCCATCCATGTAAATATCATGATGTCACTCTTCAAGAAACGTCTTCATGAAACAATCAATAAGCCTCATCCCTTCATTTTATTTATAAACCAACATATGTGCTTTCAAAGAAATCAATCTGTTTGGAGATCCAAATAATTGGTGTCATTTTTCTCTGCATGTACAGATCTTTTTCTTGTGGAACTTGTACGAACCTCTTTTTTTTTTCAATTTCTCAAAGCTCACTGTAATTCTGGATATATCTGTATGTTTTATATTCATATGATGTTGTTGTTGTTGTTTTTTTCATTCTTGCTTTGTAAACATATTTCACTTAAATCGTATCTTATGTTTGGTGTTCTTGTTTTGTGGAACTCTGTGAAAACGGATCCTGGCTGACCATAAGGTTCCACCCAAGAGAGGAAATATATGGCTCTAAAAATGCACATAAAACTACATAATTGTTTCTCATTTGAAATGAATTCCAGTGTAAGAATAAAGTGCCTGAGAGTTTATGTTTATGATGAACATGCTCTCTCTCTCTCTCACACACACACACACACACACACATTTAAAAAAAACACACACACAATTTTCCATTACAAAAGTTCCACAGCTGTTACGAAGCAGTTGAAAGTGTGATATGAATACTTAAATCAGCACTGCCACCCTGAAAAAAAAAATGTATGGATGTATGCATGCCTGTCTATATGTATGTATGCATATTGATGTATGTACGTATTCATGTTGATGTATGTATGTATGCATGTTGATGTATGTATGTATTTATATGAATGCATGTATACATGTACATGTATGTATGTATACTATAGTGAGAACTACCTTTGAGACTGATATCCAGAGGAATCTTGGGCATTGATGAGTTAATGATGTCCGAGAGCTCTATCTCCTTCTCCTCGACAAAATGCAGCTCCCGCCCACCACCGCTCGCAAAGCGGAATGGGATGTGATCATCAGTCACGAAACCATACAGGGGCTGCCATAACGGGATGGATTGAGAGAAAATATCAGTGTGACATGATATGAAATTCATAAGGATCTGTTTACTTTGTGACAGTTCTTCACAGATACAATTCTTTCTTACTTCAACAAGCGTAAGAATATTTTGAATCATTATTAGGTCCATGCAGTATTTCTTGTCCAGTGATAAATAAACACTTTTTTAGTAAAATTTACTGATGAACTTATAGGGCTGTTTCAGGGCCGATAAATGGGATAGGGTGTAATGGTAAGCTCCACATAGCTCATCTTCTGACCTCAAATCAGCTTCAGTTTTACTTGGTAATCCCCTGTGTCATAATTGATAGATTGATTTGAATTTATTACCACTTTGTGTTCATAAAAGTATGATACAAACATATGTGACCCGCTACAACAAAAAGGTCCTAAAGTCGCGCACTGTCGAAGCCGTGAAAATCGAGTTTGAAGTCAGAGCATTACAATTAGTCAAAACTTACGATTTTCTGATTTTGATATACAGTGTATTATTGGAGTCTAACATGTCTTCTATCATCTGTCGAAATTTTGAAGCAAAATGATCAAAGGAAAGACCAAAAATAGCGTTTTTTCTGAGCCATGTTTTTTTGGCGTTTCAACGAAGCAGAAACTGGTTCGAAAATTTGGATTGAGTACCACAGATAGGTTCCGCCCCTAACAACGACCAGAGTGATCTCATTGGTCAGTTTGCTGCTTGCTGCTAACCGAAGCGTGAAGCTCGCACACTGCCCAGTCGACTGGTGCGTGCGGGCGGGGTGCGCTATGCTCAGCCGCTTCTCACATCCTGGTCACTGATTGGTTGGTGAGGAGACCGCCGACGCTGATGTGCTTGAATGAACTCTTCGGGGGTCGCTAGGGCTTACCTTCTATTGTCCAGAGGTGAAAACTGACTTGCGTGTCCCTTGATCGCGATTGCGTCGAAAGGAAGACTTTTAGGGCGCTTTTCTCGAAACAGTGATTTTCCAGACGTCTCCACATGCTCTCTTTTAAACATCGATATCTCCGCAGCCGATTATTTTTATAAAATGTGTTATGTATCAATTTAAAGCAGAAAGATTAGGGGATTATATCATGCAATTTTCAAATAATCGACCTCGCCCGACTTTGGGATCATTTTGTTGTAGCGGGTCACATATATTTAACTGACTTACAGTGATTATTATAATTATTACTATACAATAATATTTCATCCATTTTTAAGTACAAAAACAATAATGCTTGTACTAATAACATCACTTGCAACACTTGGAGTCATGAGAACCAAAATGGGGGAGACTAAATTAACAGCGTAGCTTGTATTACTCAGCACCCCCCCCCCCCCACTAAGAAAAAAGTTATCACTGTGAGACACATATCACAATAAACCGAATATATACAGGAATGGCATAAAGAAACATTACAATAACTAAAACTGAAGCTCCGCATTAAGAGAGAGGGAGAGAGAGATAAGAAGAGAGGATATGAAATAGATGAGATAAGTTTCTTCATAAAAGTTCAGCTGTAACCTTGGCATTCACAACTTGTATTAGCTTCAATAGTCAAATTGGCAACAATTTACTTCACAATGGAATGTCTGTATATCATGCGACATCCCTTGAAAAGCTCCAGTGATCCTCACCTCGACATTGTGGATCCTTAAGGAATGGTCAAAGTCTGCCGTCGACAGCTTCACTCTCTTGGCGTGCCTCGCAAATTTGGCCGCTTCCTAACATAACGATGATCAAATAAAAAAAATGAAAGTGTGTATAACTCTTGTAACCTGTAATACATGCATACATACATATAGTGCATCTACTGGATTTTTTACTTTTTTGACCCAAACAATCAAGATGGTTTTGGAAAACTTAAGTCTTACGCATTTGAAAGTACATCCTAGGGTTACGCATCAAGAAAAATTTTTACCTTTTGACATATTTCAGCACATAACAGAAAATAAAGAGAAAGCAAAGACCTTTGAGCAATAGAACATGGGTGAATTTTCTTAAGTTATTAAAACAGAAATGAATTAATACCTGCTATCAAACAAACGAGTCACAAACATCTGTATGCTTTGACATACTGTACCGTAATTCATGTTTACACTTGCTACTGAAATTGTATAGATCTATGAACAAAATAGAAATAAACAGAATTCAGTAAGTCCTGACACAAAGTTAGGTTTCTCTCTATAATAAGAAACATAATTCTATATATTTGATATTTACATTTTTAAGTCTCTGTTGAAAATGATGTACTTTCATGAAGTATTACTCAAAACATTCAAAATGTATCATATATACTTTGGATATATGATATAAAAGACTTTGTTTGAAGTGTCATTAGATCATTGCTATAAAGAACTATCATTCTATTTTCACAAATTGCAATATGATATAAAGCGTCCTGATAGTTTATACATGTTCCTTTTTTTTCTTCTTGAAAATCCAAACTGGCTTTTCTGACACTCACCTGAATCATTGTTTTCAGCCTGAAACTCACATCTTCTGCCAGTAGACTACAGGCTTCTTCTGGTAATGATGGCATGCCAATACACTCCCCAATCACCTTTATCGTCTCTTGACCCAAGCAACCTTTGACCTCCTTCTCTTTCTCTGCCATCTTGAGCTTACAGGTGTGACTGTTTTGCATCATTTTTAATTTAAAAAAAAAAGATGAAATGTTAAAAGGATGGTACAGTTTTGGTTGAGATAGGGATTCAGCTTTTAACTTTTTGCGGCATAATTAGAAACCACTTAGACCACTATATGAAATATATACAACTCTAAGAGAAATCAAAAGTCTATTTGATCATTGATGAAAATCAGTTTTGATATAGACAGTCTATTTGATTTATTTCTTGTCTTGTTTGTGCTGCACCAAACGTCGCTGCTTGGATATAGACGTGCAGTCCTAGTCCCTCATGTATAGATACTGATACATACAGAACTTTAAAATCTTATTTCAGATAAACAAGATTCTACATCATTGACATTGTGATTATACATCGCTCATTCGTGGCTCGTATATGTATAGTAAGGGCACTAGATCTCACGCAGGGACTTAATGGTCACGCATAGCGAAACTGCGTATAGCAAGCAATATTACGCGTAGGACTAAGCGCAAAATTTGCTGATACACCTATGGAATAAACATACCTGAGCTGACAACCGCTAAACATGAGAAGGAAGCAGGTAGGAAATTTTGATTTCGAACGAATTTTTCACTAAATTTCCAATTTTTTACCTGGTAATTTACATACCTTAGCTTAAAATCTGTTTTAAGGATGTTGTACCGTAGCCTAGACGTGTCATCTTGCTTGTCTCGTTTGTAGCCGACAGAATTCGTAATTTGTTCGATCGATCGTTTATAATATTCTATGAAAGCCGAAGCACGTTACAGCTGCAGAGGGGCAGACACTTTCACGCATGAAACTACATAGGGCAGCGGCGCGACCTTTTTAATACCCCGAGAAATTGAACACATAAAATTAGGTCCGACATACAAACGCACTACTCCGTCATCGTATCATCAGGAGATTCTGGGAGGTGATTTTTCTGCATTTTCGTGATATTTATTGAGAAATTCAGGTACGATTGTGGAATAATTTCTATTATAAGAGCATCACAAATTTTCGTGCGCGATATCTAACGCTAGACCTCGACCCCTCGACCCTCAACCATAATACATAGCAAGGGAGTTCTACATGACATACACAATTCTCAGTACACGGGACTGATATTTATTAACCTCTCTTCATTGCGAAAGTTTAGAGGACTGGTTGTTGGTCTCCCAATTGGCCCAACAGACGCTAGGACACCCCCTAATATCACTCACGTTAGCACGCAAGTTCAATTATTCGACCAATATTTAGTTCCATGAACATCTGGGGTGATGCTTTGACTTTAAATCACTCTATTTACAAGAAAAACAAACCTCAAATCAATATACTTGCCTTGCAGGATGAGAACAATCGTAAGCCAGATGTCGCTGCTGTCAGCTGATGATAAAATTGCAATTGAAAGTGGGCGCGATCGCCAATCGACGAATAGAGCAGCGAAACATTATCTCGTTGGGTCTCGCAATTTAGGCCAAATCTCGAAATTTGCGAGAGATAATCTCTTCGGAGCTTCCAATATACTCATAGGTGTCAAGTTTCAGAAATATAATACTAGTATGTGAATCATTTAACTGACATTAGTTTTTAAGCTGCCATATCTTTTTTTAGTTAATCTAAGTATGAAATAATGTATCTTTTTCATCCAAATTGAAATTCAAGCTGAAAAAGTGATACAATAAAAAAATATATATTTACACTTCATTACCTCTATCCCCTACAGCGTCTATGTAGGATTCCGGTTACTACAACAACGAATTTTGGCGTGTGCAGGTGCATTGTACCGTGACAGGTGGAAGAAAGCTCTCGGCAGGTAGAATCTATAGCCCACGGTGCCTAGGTAAACCGAGATGTAGTACAATGAAACAGTACAATAGTGCCTCAAGTCGAAGACCTACTAGCTTATTTCTCCATCGCTAAACACCAAAGAGTGGGCTCTTGCTTGCAAGCCTAGTCATTATCTGTAGCTGTAGTGGACAGTTATAATGGCTGCTGCAAGCTAACTGATTAATTGTACGTGTTGGATTGGGTCGTCGGATCGGGTTTGTGCCTGCAGTGCCGTTGGAATGTAGGTTGGTAAGTCGTGCAATATTTATGCAATATATTCGTGCAATATTTATACCTCGATCGGCCTCATGAATAGATGATTGTATTTTGTATGTCTTACATCAATTTAATCATCATCCTCTGTTTTTTCACTCAGTACACGTGTATGTATACTGAGTATGCAGTGTGATTGCTGTCACCTAGTGCAGAATTTGACATGACTTTGTAATAAACAAATCAAATGTGAACACAATTGCACAAATAATATTTGAGTCTAGCTGATGTCATATCACTATCAGTATCAAGTACTTCAGTTTCAGCTAGTTTGACAGAGTGTGACTGGGACATGACATCAGGGATACTGTAAAATGAGAAATTTTCGCGTGCATTTTAATTTCGCGAATTTCGGGAGCGCCAAAATTCGCGAAATTAAAATGCACGCGAAAGCTTTTGTCTACACTAAATGCATTGAATGCCAGTAGCAATTCGCCAAAAATTTCATGCCACGAAAAAGGCTGTCGGCTCCAATTCGCGAAAATTTCATGCCG
The DNA here is from genome assembly GCF_040938485.1 of Diadema antillarum. Lineage (NCBI taxonomy): Eukaryota > Metazoa > Echinodermata > Echinoidea > Diadematoida > Diadematidae > Diadema > Diadema antillarum. The sequence continues at coordinate 20,618 of NW_027272463.1, forward strand.
CGAATATATCATGTTTTACAGTATGTCACTCGGTCAGCTCAGCTCGTCTAATATTCAATCTCCAATCAATACACCTGTGGCAAAAAAAAAAAATGTTTTAACAGTTAAATGAATTAACATACTTTAGATGATATTGAAGATACAACTACAGGTGAGGTGAACATATAATACTAATGAATGAACATGAATTGTGTAGTTTATGGTTAGATTTTATCTAGATCTGTGTATAGCGTACTGAGCTAGATATAAACCGGCTTTGGGGAAGACTTCCGTATGCCCCCCCCCCCCCCAAATGTTTGTGTGTGGGACTTTGAGTGTGTGCATCCATGTGAAAGCTAACAATAGTACAAGAATAGTGTAGAGTGGTATGAAAAATTAGTGGGGCGGGGGAATAGAGGATCTTTTTTGTTATTATATGATACTTAAAGATCACGTTAAGGTCAGATCTTTGGGGCTTTAAGAGATTTCTAAGGCTTACATGTAGTTGCTACTTTGTACAAAGTCACTTGCTTAACTCTGTATCAGTTTGCTATGGTATTAAAACCCCTCACATATTATGCTGAGACTGCAACACATGAGCACTTTATGAAAATAATTCAAAAACTGTTTTTCAAAGCTATGTAACTTCTTAGAAATTCATTAACAGCAAAGTCAAGAGAAAAAAAAAATGGCAAGCTCTGTTGTGGTCTATATTGCATGACAGAGCTATCGCTGTGACACTTTAATGTATTATCCCATATCACAAATTATGAGTCAAGTTGTGCATTGTGCATTTTATTGAAATATGCTAAGTCGGCAAGTCATTGATTGATTCGGACATGTGAACGTAGCACTACGGCATAAAGAGTTTGATAATGACACTTCACTCTGAGCTGTAATGTCACAATTTATCATTCCACAGGGTGACTTCAACATCACTGACATGTGACATCCGTCCAGTGCAAGCATGGTCCTGTTCATCAACATCAACGTAGGTCAGAGGGTAGAGGTCATCTACAAGGGTGAAGTTCACGAGGGCACAGTGAAATATAAAGGTGGCTTGACCAACGTTACGGGAGATTGGGTTGGCCTGGAACTCGACGAGCCAGGTTGGTACAGTGTCTTTTTATGATCCAGCAACATCTTATCGTCTGTTGAGAATGAGAAGGGCTTTAAGTCTTCTCGAACACTATGGGTTTTGTGGTCACTTAACGCCCTTATCATTCTCAACCGACGTTATGTTATGCTAAATGAATTCCAGCTATGCATTAGCATGATGCTTCAAAGCAGCTCAGTTAATGTGTAAGGCGTCACAGCAAGAAGCACCAACAAATATAAGCATGTGTTGGGTGTTTACACTTTCCTCAAAATGTGAATAGCTGATCCAAAGCAGGTGATTACACTGCAGTATGCACTTATGTTTCATACTACTAGTAACTTAGTATATGATGATACAGGGCCAATTTTCTATCAGGTACTCATGTAGTGAACACACAAACTTTGCATCAAATACATTGTAATGATTCAGAAGAATACAATTCATGGATATTGTATATTGAACAAAAGTAGCCAGGTCCAGCCTGGCCCCAACTTATGGCACACATCATAGTGGCCTGTAATCAAGAGTAAGTTTAGTGGCTGTAGCGTAGAACAGCAAACACTCATGATGCATCTAATGTCACCACTGAGAAGCCTCTTGTGCTATTGTTTGAAGATGGTCATATTTTGTACTTAATTAGATTTATGCTTTACATCTGTGCATGTCAATTACTCAAGTTCACACCTGTACAATTGCTTGATGAGCACATTTGCCTGATTATAATAGAGTTCTTAAATTCCCATCCATCCTGATTACAGTATAGCAAATTTGCATGATATATATTAGATGATAAACATAATATGTGTGTATGTGTGTGTTTGTATGTGCAAAATGTGTGTTTATCATCACTTCATCTTCAATAAACAAAGAATGCATGAGTAGCTGTCAACAGTGCTGTGCATCATATGCCATTATCTATCTACCTATCTCATTTATCAAGTTGTGATAGATAGGTATAGATAGATAGCTGACAGGTAGATAGACTAAATATTTTGATATGAATATTCAATGTGATGAATATACTGATGTATCTGATGTGCTAGATTTTCTCTGAATATTTCTATATATCTTCTTTTTTTCCTGCATTTGTGCATCCTTTCATAGTTGGCAAACACAATGGCTTGTACAAGGGCAGACAGTACTTCTCCTGCAGGAATAAACATGGGATCTTTGTCCATCCGTCTAGGATACGTTTCATGTTCACCAAGAGGATGTGAGTTGAATGATATCTTGATTTGATGAAAATTTGCATTTAATCATATTTGATGGTTTTATGTGGTGATAATATTCATATGATCTACTCCACTCAGGGTACCCACTTGTATGCGAGAATTATTCTCCCAGATGCCCCTGCTATCATTTTTGCCCTAACATTGCCCAGTACCTATCTATACACATAGCTCATCATAGGTTGTGAGGGACTATTAAGCATAATGTCAAACATGCTATATACATTGATGTATGCTATGGGACAAAATTTGAATCCAAGGTCTCATGTTCAAAAGTCTAGTGCCTCAACCACTAAACCATGCAGATCTCACCAGCCAAAAAAGGCTCCACAGACAGAGAGGTTTCTTGTGAACACAATAAAATGGACGCAAAAAAAATCTAGTAATGTCTAGAGCAAAATGAGACAAATGAGACAAATGATCATGATATTTAATGATCATGATATTAGTTTTTAGTAGGACATGTTCATGCATATTGTTCTTTGAATTGAAATCTGACACAGACAGAATTATGTCATTAAAATGTTCAGATGATATGTTTCTAGATAATTTGCAGTTTCATAATTTTTTGATTGACTTAAAGAAAAAAAAATCAGATAATGTTTTAAAAAGATTATTCTGGTACCAAGCATTTGATTGCAGGGGTTATTTCATATTTCCTTGGGACTTGTCATATACATGTAGCAGAAATCAACAGGCAGTATGATTTAAGATTCACCTTGATTATTCCATTACTTTTACTTATCTGGTATTTTTTGTCTAATTGCAGATAAGGACCAACATTCCAAAAGTGTATTGAGATTGAAAGTATTGTTACATAAGAAGTTTTCAGAAACAAATATCTAATACCTTTGAATTATGTCTATATTGGTGCCAGAATATTTCTGCCTTTCTTTTAAATTTTGTCATATATCTTCCTATTTCACATGTTGTTTCAACAATGTAAGCAAGAGGTGTACATCTATCAAAATGCTCATTCATTGGTTCAATTTATGCCGATCATCTGACAGGTACTTTGACACATACAAGTCAGTGAGCCCTGATTCATCATTTGATGAGACCCTGTTCCACACTGCAAGTAAGTATTTTACAGATTTTAATTTGTATGGTAATTTTTCAAATTCATGAAAATTTTCCGTCGAGGTGTTTTTGCATTGCAATTGATTGACAAATTGCACTACATCGACGTATATAAGCACTGAATTGATCAGTGTTTCGTACTTAGCCATGATAAAAAAATCATGGGCGTACATACTCAAGCAGGGCGTACATACTCTACCATTTTTTTATCATGGCTACTACGAAACACTGATCAATTCAGTGCTTATTTACATTGATGTAGGGCAATTTGTCAATCAATTGCAATGAAAAACACCTCTACGGAAGAATTTCATGAATTTGAATAATTACGCAGTACCTGCTGCATGCTATATGGATAATTAGAACCACCACTTGCTGTTGGGCGAAAGCTCAGTGGTCTAGTGGAGATGATGCCTGTCCGGTGATCAGGAGGTCGTAGGTTCAAATCCTGCTCGAGTATGGTAATTTTTGAAGCAGATATCATAATCTTGTCTTTGTCACATTGGCATTTCCGAATGTTACTGCATACCACATACTGTAGAAAGGTCAGATGGGGCTGGCTGAATGCAATTAATCAGCACAATACACTGTATTGTTTCAGCAAAAAAATACACACATTTGCCTATATGAGACAAAAATATTAACTTTGATCTGAGTTAAAATAGTACTAGTATGTATCATGTGCATATGCTTACCCTGGTGAAATTTTCACTTGAAGTTTATATAAACCATACATGTATACTCACGGTAGTGTTTTTGTGTGCTATTTTTGAGTGTGCATGTTTTCAAGAGACAATTTATACAGCCTGATGTTTGTGTATTGTGTATGTTGGCTGAAATAGGTACATTGTTTCACCAGACTTATAGGGATCAGAATACAAGGAAATGAGCAGTGGTAATATTGAAGGCTTGATTGCTGCATTAGATACACAAAGTTTCAGTATCGATTGTAGTGTTTCATTACAGTGGAAAAGTCATTTTGCATCTTCCTAAATCAAATTAACATTAAGCACGAGTACTACTGGGCATTTGAAAAAAAATGGTATGAATACTTAAGTTGTTTTCATAGAATTCTACAGTATGATGAGTTCCAAAAGTTTTACACAACTTTTATGAGCATATATGTTCATGAACTACACTTTTATCAAATCTTTTGATTAAACAGTTGCATGTTGAAGGGTCAGAATACTACCAACTGTGAGCCAGCATTTCTATAATCAGGATGAGGCACATCATGGGACTCTAGTGCACTTGGATGTGCTATTTCTAGCAACACATACTAGTTAGTAATTAGGAGTTTTGCTTTTTAATGCAGATTAGAACCTGTAAGGTAACATGATGTTTGTTTTTGTTTCATTTGATAGTTATGATATATTATCTTCATTTTGATAATGAACTCTTAACAAAAGAAATGACTCGTGATTAAATTGATTATTCTATCCCTTACAATTCTGTCTGTAGGATTGATTTGTCAAAGATTTCTCTTGATATATTCTGCAATCATGTCTTAATTTACTTTGCATTTATCTTACATGCAAGTTCATGTGGATTTCCATTCACCCCTGGTGCATTTGTTCTTTTCCTTCTCTTCCCAGAGCCAAAGGTGTTAGGATACTCTGATGGCAAATCAGTGAATGGATCTTACTTGGACACAGCCAGACAGGGATTTGAAGGTGAGAATTACAGATGTCAAGTCTACAAAAAATTGGAGTTTCACCCCCTTCAAAATTGAACGTTCAAAAATGCATTGCATGCCTATGGCTATGTTTGATATGGACAAGCCAAGTATCTTTGTTCCCATGTGAAATTCTAGGGGCAATGGCAATTCGTCAAATTGATTATGAACACCTATATGATGAGACTGGATTTTTTCTTGGGGGGAATAGCTTTTATGTAAAAATGAATAATTTTTATATAAAAACAACTGATTCTTATGTCAACTAGAGAGCTTTCATGTTACATATTTATCTTTGTTCAGGAAAAAGAAATTGCCTCAGAAAATAAAGTTATGTTCTACATGTATGATACGTTGTGTTGAAGATGTTGCTATTGACACAAACCAAGTAGTTTCAAAACTTAAATGAGGTTTGCCTCTTTCAGCTGATGTCTCAGACAGTATATCTGGCCCTAAGAAACAAAGTAATTTTATACAGTGATAGTTGATAGACAGTGCTTGCTTGAATAGTGTTGTACATAACCAGTGCCATCAAATGATACATCTCAAAACTGAATATATTTTTTACTTTAGGGCTTAGACTTCACAGAGTTTCCAAATCTTGGTGTGGATCATAAATAGCTCATCAAGATTTTTTAAATGTGTAATTTCATTGATACTAAAACATCTTCTTTAATTCACATGATATAGAGCAAACAGATACTTGGTTTGCTGGGAAGTCAGCTAAACTCCACACCAGGAGTTACAGCGAGTCGGCCACGCCCAACTACCACCTGGGTCATCCGGTAGGGAGCCGCTTTCGGGTGAAGACCGAGGCAGAGAAGGACGAGGAGGACAAGACCCTCCGCATCCGCCCCAAATCGGCTATGGGTTCCTGCACCCCCCATCTCACAGCCCGCAGCCTGAACTACTCCATGCTGGGACACACCCGGCCCCTGTCGGGTCGGCTGAGCGCATCGTTTGACAAGACCACTGGCAGGGCGTCAGTCCTCAGCGCATCCTTTGGCGGGGAGGAAGACATCCCGTTCATCTCCACACCGTCCATCCCTAAGACCCACATGCCACATGCTCCCCTCCAGAGGCAGAACATGATTGGATGGTCACAAACTCATCGTCCTAGAGAGTGGACAATGTAGAAGGAAAGGGTGCCCTCACTTACTTCAGATTATTTCTAATGAGAAAGGTACCATATAGAATGAATTACAATGAAAATTTCAGCTTCAAAGTTACAACAGACTGTTTAGGATTCTCCTTATATATCAAGAATTCTCACACAACTAGAAAGGGGGACTTATTCATGATACTTGTACTTATTTGACAGAGAGCAATATTTTTTTTTCGTAAGCAATGACTAGCTGGAATGATTAATTTCAACATTCGAAAATTGAAATACCAAAGATTGTTTTCTAAAACCAATGATTTCTGAAATATTATGTTTTAAATTCAGACTTCAGGCTGCTTAACACATACTTGCAAGGGGAAAAATAAGCAAAATCTTGGTTGATGTAAGGTCTCATGCAGGGCACTATGTGTATTTACTGTGAAGCAAGAAATATTCATGACATGAAATTGTCGCAGATTGGAGCCGACCATCTTTTTCATGGCATGAAATTTTCTGGAATTGCCATTGGCATCCCATGCATTATAGTGCAGACAAGAACTTTGGTATGCATTTTTATGTTCCAAATCTTGGCTCTCACAAAATTCACAAAATTAGAATGCATGTAAACATTTCTGACTTTTACAGTAGTAATTTGTTAATTCATTGCCTTGCTGTTCTCCTTAATTTGTGGCATACTGCTGTGAACATATTGTGATCTACCTCCACTTTTCAAACTAGCTTGCTGTGTACTGTAGGTTGCTAGTCTTCAGAAGACATGGGTAATTAATGCAGTGAAGCTGAAGAGTACAACATTTTTGCCACAAAATGCATATCTCTACTAGCATTGATATATGTTTAAGGGCCAGGTCGTGGTTGATAATCCCAAAGAATTTAGTACAGTGATTTCTAATGATTGACAGTGAGATATGAGTGCATGAAATGTATCAAAGACTTGCATTGCCATGTCAGTGATAAGTTTATATCATTCTTACGTTCAGATCGAGTCTGTTACACATGTTGGACACCATACCAACAGTGTATGGAAAGCTGTATGGAAAAGAATGATTACAATCAACCGTCCATGTCTTGTGATTTGCACAACTCTTCAGTACTTTACTGTCAAGTGAATTTACAGTGATATTGTAATGCCACTTATATTGCATAAGGAATGTGCTTTGATGCCTTTAGCATAATTATATTCTAGATATATCTGGCTCTTTTCAAGTCGTGTGATGTTTTGCTTAGCCAAATCAGCTGAATTTACAATTCAGCAGCCTTGATAAGCTTGTCCCTACTTGATGGATATACTAATTTAGTAGACTTTCAGTGACTGAATCTTTTTGACAAGTGAAATGACTAAATTTGTCATATCAGGATAAAAAAAAAAATAGACAAAAGAAATTTACAGAAACTTGAACTTTGAGCCAGGAAAATATACTCCTTCATATGAGTGTGTTACTGTAATGAGTTCTTGATAAAGACAGTCCATAGTGTAAACTTACATATTTGTTCCATCTTTCACAGACGCATCTGATGCTGCACTATCATTTTTGTTATGTTTTTGATTTACTTATAAATTATATACATAACTTATGCCCATTTCTTTATAACATTTCAAGTGACTGCACTATGTAGAACTGTTCATGTTTAAAGAGATTAGCATGCTATGGATGGTGTCATATCAAGCTTGGAGTGTATGAATTGCAGCCAGCAGTACCAGTTAGATCCCATCCACCTTCCATGTCTTATTTTAAAAGTGACATGACGAAATATATACAAATGAAATGATTTACCATCGTCTTTCAGGCTTTTTATAATGAATTCACTGTGAAAGCAGCTTCTAATGGGCCTCCAGTTTTTCATCTGTGATCAAGATTCTGATGAAGGAAAATATATAATTTTCCAAAAGGGGAGAGTAGTATGTAAGGTTGTTATCATTTGCAAATCTGTAGCCAGCAAGGGATAACACAATATGATACATGTACAGTGCACTCCCGTTATAACAAAATGCTGGGGACGGGCAGTTTTCTTTCGTTATGACGAAATTTCGTTATAACCGAACAAATACAATATATAACAAAAACAAGGAAACAAGGGAACAAATAACAAGCCCTATTTCATTTCCGAACTAACGGACATTTAGGTGTATCTGTGTTTTGTAATAAAGAACCTTCAAAACAATCTAACGAACTTTATTTGACTTCAGAGTATTGTATTACAATAATGCAAGTTCTCCTCGAAAAACATGCGTAACACACAGAGCGAACACACAGTTATATGAAGCATTCACCCAAGCAGACGCTCTAAATGCTTGTTCCGCTACATATTTTCGAAAGCGATCCGCATTTCGTTACAACGGAACACATTTCTTCTGTTTTTCTTTGTCAGCGGCGCTCGGAAAAGACTTCGTTTTAACAAAAATTTTGCTATAACCGTGTTCGTTATAAGCGGATTTTGTACCATAGACTTTAATGGCGATAACTTTGGGACCAGAAGTTTTACTTCGTTATAACGAAATTTCGTTATAACCGTGTTCGTTGTAATGGGAGTGCACTGTATTGTGGTTGGTATGGCCTCTTTCTGTTCTTGCTATTTTCCAAGGCTGCATATCATGTGTGTGAAGTAATTTTGGGAAATCCTTGTAATTTCAAATATTTATTGTTAGTGATAGCAACTAAAAGAGGGCTGTTTTTTATCCAAGTGATGATTAGTCCTGGAGCATGGACAAGTAGTGAAACAGCAACTTCAAAATTGTGTACCACTTTTACAAATATTACAGCTTCTCAGGTCAATAGTGTGTGCTTCTTGGTATAGTAAAATCATGATCATGGCATTTCTAAGCTTTAAAGAAGATGTGATTTCTAGTGATTCTTTCTTCTAATTATCCATTGTAAATATGAATGGAAAAATAAACTGATATCAGTAGTATTTGTGTTAACACAGAAAAGCATCAGATTTTTTTTTGTTAGGTAGTTTTACCATTGTTTCAATCTTACAGAATACCTTGCATTCCATGTGTTTTTATGACAATCTTTCACATATTTTTGTATGTTTTGTCAATTTTTCTGTCTATCTGTAAAATCTTGTAAATCTGAAGTGAATACTATAGCTGATGTATGTTGTTGAGATTATAGCATCCCTGGAAGGGTTAATAAATGAAAGTAGAACTACACATGTGTCATCCTATGACATTTCCTCATTAGTTCTATAACTCTGCTGGTTTAACTAACCACAATTCTACCACCCAATCCCTGAAAAGCATGAACATGTATTATAACATGCTGTAAAAGTGGACATTTTCCCATGACATTTTGCCCTCAGTCTGGTAAAATCAATTTTGCTTGTTTTAAAGTTCGCAAAATCAGAGATAAAATATTGCATGTTACTGTTCAGCAAAAATATTGGTGTTTTTATTTTTTGTGCTAGATTCATGTTGCGCAGAATGTGCAAAAATGTCAATATATATATGTCACATATGAAAAACCAATAGCTCTGTCATGTTCTTGAAGATTGAAGTTTTTTTGACCACTCATCCATTCAAGTACAGTTGTGTAAAAGAATAAATCCTATCAGATGCAGTCATTCATGAAAAACCTTTACAGAGAGAGAGAGAGGAAAAATATGTACACACACACACACACACACATATATATAATATATATATATATATATATATATATATATATATATATATATATATATAATATATACACATAATGTATAAAAGACACAGCTCACTGACCCACTATTTTGCTCAGAAGAAAGATGAATCTCCATAACAACCGCTTTAAAGGGATTATAAGATAATCATTGAAATTGGTACTGTATATCCAATGAGTATCTATTCATGCTTATTTGAAAGTTCTTGTAGAATTTTTGTGGAAAATAAGGAAATATGACAGATGGTAGTACTATGGATCAATGGAAACTACAACTGTATTAAAAATGGCACTTTTAGATGATTTCATTCTTCCAAAGTTTGATAGAATTACTCCTTCAAATATCAGAAATCAACACCACTGACCCAAAACACACCATTTTTGGCCTCATGAGAAACTGACCAGTACACATACTTTTTTGACCTAATGAGTACCAGTACATGTAGATGGCCCATGCAAAGTTTAGTGAGTTTTTGATGCATGGTCACATTGGATGTGAAACTATATGAGGCAGCCTTACATCAAGACAATTCACACCCATGTGATGGTCATAACACACACTGACAGTTTTCCTTCTGTCTCAGCAAATCTAAAGGGCTTCATTACAAAGAAATCTACACATTAGAATAAGAACAAGAATGTCGATTCCTCATGTTTAGAAGTGAAAGGTCACTTTATTTACATACTCAAGTTTGCTACACATCTATGCAGAAGAAAAACAGGGTTGATCTACACATACATGTACCGATATTCACAGAAGCTCACAAAACATTGCTCAAACAATACATACCTTGCGCTAAAAACAACAACAACTGAGACTCGGTCTACAGCTGAGGAAAACAAAAAACAAACAAGTCTGACTATGCTTCAATAATGAGCTTCTAATGGTCTACCTTTCTTCTTAGACACCAAAACATTTGCATACCTTGGCATGTTGCCATGGGGCAATACATGACATACAGTCTAACCTGCCTCAGCGGTCATCTGTCTATAGTGACCATCTGCTGCATGCTGCTACTGAAAAATCCCCCCCCCCCCCATGAATGGCGGCCTCCTGTCTAATGCAGCCAGCAACCACCAATTTTGTCTCCCGTGGTAGACTCTGCCTTGTCCATAGCAGCCACAGACCCATAAGAGCTGCAGCCAAGCAGATAATTCAGCTAAATCAATTCAGATAATTCAAGAAAGTGGTAGTTTATGCAATGCATGCTCCACCGTGAGTTGTGAAAGATCTAGGAATGTAAACACATCAACACAAGTCGATATCACAAGCCTTAAAACGTTAGAAGTGCACTGCAAACTGAAGTATTTGCAATGAATTATGTGCGGTGCAGTGGTGTACAAATCCTATGTATCTCCAGGAGGACATTACAAGGCTATGCCTCGGTAAGTGTTGGTAATAGTTCGTAACTGTCTGATACTCGTATGGCAAAACCAGCTCACCTCGTATGGCAAAACCAGCTCACCTCATATCAAAGAAAGCAAGCAAAATCACTTGCCTCAAATGCATTGAGAAAAAGCTGAAGAATAAATAGGTGCTTCTTTCTTTCTTTCTTACACCTAAAACAGCCGCAACGGGCTTTAACTCTCCTGTTTGACAATAGATCTTCACAGAATATGACACCTCCCAAGGCTTTAAAACACGCGACATCCACAGTATCCTGACATGAACAGACTTTAACCCATTGAAGACGTGTCCCATGTATCACTTGGGCAAGTGTCAATGGTAAAATAATATACTGTAAAAGTGGAAATTTTCGCGGTGTTCAAATTTTCGCGCATTTCGCGCAACCAGAAACTAGCGCGAAAATAAAAGCATGCGAATATTTTTGCTTGCCATATGTGCCTGTGCGTGATGTCTTGATTCCGCGGAATTAAAAACACGCGAAACTCTTCCGACCCGGCCAAGCGCGAAAAATTAGTCACGCGAAAATATCCACTTTTACAGTATGTTATAGCAAAATAAGCCCGTCCCAAACAGGTTAAGGCTGCATCTCAGCATCATGTATAATCCCGACAATGTCACTGACACCACAAATGCAATGTTCACTCCGTCCGTTCAGATTATGATTGGCTTAACTTCACAGATTTTCTGTAGTGTCCTTCTGGCTCTCAACAAGTGATAGTACAAGTATAAATTCTTTCCATAAACAATTCTCTAGCAATACCTAGCAAACGATTTGCCACATTCTGTACAGGAAGGGACCATTATGCTTAAAGGGGGAAATTCAGTATTGTCTCCAAGAGTTTTGAGTAATGCAGAACCAATATATTTTTGAAGAACTCTTACTTTCAGATGCTAGTTACTGTAATCATTTTCAACAGGAAAGTTGAATCTAACCCATTTTTTTTTTTTCTTGACCACAACAATTTTAAAGTTGCTGACTGGAGACGCTTATCTATATCTTCACATGCTTGCTTCTGTTAGATTGTCAATGGCATTTTCATTACAACTTCCACAAACTGTTTGTTTGTTTGTTTGTTTTTATTTCATAGGGGGTGGGACTGATGATCAACTTCAATTTTCACGCAAAATGGCATTCACTTGCCACAAAGTATACAATCTTTGGTGAATGAGGAGTGTGAATTCATTATCTGGTGCAAACAGAATGCAAAACATGACAAGAGGGAATTTACCTTGAGGGCATTTTTACTTTTAGTCTCTGTGTGGGATGTATGAATATGGCAACAACCTCTTCAGGTTTTTTTCTTTCTTTCTTTCTTTCTTTTTCCAAAGCATCCATATGAGTGCCAGTTGAACATATACTTCCATGTTGGAACATCACTGTTAATGCATGTTTGGGCATAGAAACCTTCTCCCTAAACAGGATTCACGAACAGACAAGGAAAAAGAAACCCACTGCAGGAAACTAAATAATCTACTTGTCCTTCCTTTCGTTGATGAGACTGTCGTGCAGCGAACAGACGTCTGCCTGGAAGAGGTCGTAGAGCAGCGTGCCATTCTCGTCAAACCACGCCCCGACAGATTTGGAAAAGCTGGCATCTCTCATTGCTTTCGTGGTACCATCAGTGAACTGCATTACTAGACTATACTCATCATCAAACCTGGGGGGGGGGGGGACAGAGAAATGGGGAAGAAGGGAGGAAATTGGGACACTAATGTTAAAGTCATGGATAATAAAGCTGAGAAAAAGAGCTACTCGCTTCCAGAAAATATCCCTCAGCAACAAAGCTGTGACTGACCGACTTCAAGTTGTCACATTTCATACATTTAACTCTTTATGTGCCACGTTCGCACATCCCAACTCAGTCGATGGTGTGCCAACTTCCCATATTCTGCTCAAATGCACAAACCTGCCTAAACCGATTGATAAATCGCCAAATGCAGCAGTACAATGAAAGCGTTTCTCACGATTCCATTCCTGTCACATGTAGCTTGCGTTCAATGTGGTAAGTGACTATAAAAGGGGTGTTCCCTACTGGATTTGCCAGTAAATTCTAAGTTTTTGACATTGTTTTGTGTGCAAAAGTGATGCCCCTACAATAATGTACCTACTGGTCATTTGAAAGAAAAGCAATGCATAGATTTGTCATGCAATTTACATCAAAAACAAAACATGGTATTTTCTATATAGCTTTGCTCTTTACATGTTTCAGGTAACAAAAATCTCTAAAAGTTGCATGGATTTGAAAACCAGAATGTCTTTACAAAGCATGACTACGTTTCAGTCTCAGAATAATGTGGCACACCAGGGGTTTACATCATGGCACATAAAAGAGTTAGTAAGTAGGAGAGGGTGATTTGAAACCATCACATGACTCAATTCCAATATACATTCCAGTTCAAATGAAGATGTGTAAGATTGCATGGTTTTGCTGAACTGGACCAGTATTTAAATACTGTCAAGTTGACAAAGAAGCACTTCCTTTCAAGACTATCTTTGGAGTGGTTCTTGAAGAAATCTCCGTGAAATGCGAGCATGTACCATGGACTGAGATGAAGATGACCTGCCTGTGTCGGTCAAACTCTTTGTTTATCTAGAATTATTGGTGCCACATGGTGGTACAGGATTTTTTTTTTCCTTTTAAATATCTTACCTCTTCATTATGGAATCACAGTACCAGGTATTGCTGGGGTCAACCCCAGCTGGGTCCTTTTGATTGGTGACCAGAAAGTGATTCTTCTCTACCATTGTTGTGTACAGTGTCAGCACGGACATCATGGCAAAATAAGTGTGAAAGGGTCAAGGGTATATCATGCAATACAGAAGCACCAATGTAGTAGCAGTTCAGTATGACAAGATTATCTTGTTCTGCAAAATGATCTTAAGTTGAGACTGATTATTCTTCAAGAATTATAGATGTCCTCAGGATGACTTCTACAATTCATGAACAATGATATTGACCTTTGTGACCCTCAACAATCTTAGAAGACACACTGAATGGTTTGAGATGCAAAAAAAAATCAAAATTGTCAAAATCCTGTAGATTTGAGTCTATGAGGTTTTAGTGACAAGGTCATATGAGCAGCCTTGTTACTCCAAGTTCAGGAACAAAGCACATGAAAAATAACATATATCAGATACATATAGCCATTCTAAAGATATTACTACCCCTTCGTTATCATGATTTACTGAACAAAAATCCTATCCTATCATTTGCTTCACACCGCAGAGCCACTTTATGATCTCTAACTACCAATCTACAGGTTCTTCGGCAAATGCATGTGTACAGAATCACTAAAACATTCACAGAAGAGTTCTGGGATAACTCATACTCATGCACAGTAGCATTTCAGTATTGTTACATTGAGCTTTTATCCTTGTTACACCGGGGAGGGGGGGGGGGGGGGGGGGAGGGACTGTCACTCATATCAGGGTGCTCAATATTGAGACTGAGGTCTCATCATTAAGCATGCGCTTCTCAACAGATGGAAGCTCTCACAGGTGGGTTGCGATGTGGCCACAAATAAATTGAAAAGAGATAGAATATCTGATCTAACTGGGCCTACAAAAAAAATAAAATAAAATTGTAGGAAGCGAAGTGGGCCTTGGGTTGAAATAGGTTGAGAAGCACAGCATCAAGCCACATCAGGGTTCAATGCACTTACAAATTGGACCACGCGAGCTCAGAAACAACTCATCAGAGTGGGAGTTTGGTAAAAAGGATATGCTAAAACACAGATGGCAAGAACTGTCTTGGACTCGGGGAAAGGCCTCAGATAGTCGTAGATAAGAGCCGCAACGGCGAACATGCAGGCCACGGAGCAGAGGATGAGACGATTGTCAATCAGCGTGTGGTTCTCTTCGTACTCAAAGTGCTCGGTGAAAATCTGGATGGAAGTGACAAGAAGATGAAAAGATAGGAAAGTAAAGCACACATATGCCTTTGATGAAATTGGAGGCAAAGATGTAAAGTTAGATGTTCCTTGAAGGAGGTCATTTGCATGGCGGATTAAATGTAGCGGTATAGAGTACATGGTGCACCACAAGAAGAAGTGGTCTTTTGAAAATCAGATAAAAGCAGCTTCTTCATATTCACCAAAATATCAATGGAAAACATTGAATGCTATGTAACATTACAAGAATACATCTGAATTTAGCATTTCTGCCTTTGCATGTGATACAAACAGAACAAATGTTGTTGTTGGTTTTTTGTTTTGTTTTTGTTGTTGTTGTTGTTGTGGTTTTGTGTTTGTTTGTTGTTGTTGTTGTTGTTGTTGTTTTTTTTTTTGGGGGGGGGGAGATACTTCCTAATGCAAACAAAATATCTTGATCGGGACACACAGATGTCCATCCAGGGGAAAACTATTCCCTTCCATACCTCCCCCCCCCCCCCCAAGTATAAGGTGTTCACTTCACAGTCACAGTTGTAAATGCTCATTCAAATCTGTGTTAATTTGCTATAAAATGCAAATGCCTACCACAATGACAGCTCATGACGACGATTACGAGAATAAAAATAAAGATAATAATAATCATCATTATGATAAAGTAAAATAAACATGCAGTTATCCTTTAGCTATTTGTTTTAGTTGAATACGAATGTAGTCAGACTACAACTCTGCTTCGATATACTATTACTATGTAATTTGAACAAGATATATAAAGGGACATTTTCATCACCAAGCATTTAAAACAAAAAAATATCATCACTTTTTCTTGAAATCATCTTGAGGACATACTATGACTCACTAAACCCATGCCCTTAAGTTGCAATATTCTGTGGGTTTGTGCACATATGTGTGTGTTTGTGTTTTCACAGTTGACTTGCATTTGTTTCCGTTTAGCTCTTCTATGGTAATGGACATGTAGAATTCTTTCACATTTGATATGTGCACTTACCATTCTAACAGCATCATCAAGAGCATTCTTCACTGCTGTTCCGTTCCATTTGTCAACCTTCACTGGATCTTGGTCTTGTTTCTGTATATAAGAAAGATGAGCGAGGATTATAGGATCACTGTCACTAGCTACACATTCAGTTCAGGGCATGTAATACGAAAGACATTTTGGAAAGAGTTCCACATGTTATATCCACTTCAATTCACTAACATCATTCAAATCAGAAGAAGTGTATTGTCTCTCATTGTCAAATATTCTTGTAGGACAATCACACACACACACACACACACACACACACACACACACACACATGCACTGCGGCACATGGCACGAGACACACAGAGGTGCAGAAACAAACACCATACACATCAAGTCTCAGGCCTTTTTTAGGCATGAAACTTGCATCTAAGGGGTCTTTATGAATTCATGCTCACAAGCCTCTCAAGCTTTAGTTTCAGTTTTTCTCATGCCTCGCAAAAAAAAAACAAAACAAAACAAAAACACACACAATACACAAACTTGTTGCACATAGTCCCCACCCCTCAAAAAAAACCCCAAATAACCACAGAGTCCCATTTTGAGACCATCACAACCACCAGCAACTTGATCACATGATTTACAGTTTATTATGCTAAAGCTCCTTTTTTCTGGGGATTGATCACAATTCAAGGTTTCGAGGTATTGACAATTATTGGGGGTCTAGTAGAACTATACGTTGACCAAAAGATCGGTCTGTATCTGGTCGTCGGGGATATGTTCCGCGGAGACTGCGTCTGGCTTCACGGATTCCCTCGGAGGATAGCGATAAAGTCAAAAAGACTCCTCTGGACAGACGGATCTTTCTGTCTAATCACTCTAAATTATGAACCCACTCAACATGTGGGAAATTATAAGATTTTTACTGAGTGAGTTTAAGAGTTGGTCCAGTGGTACACATGAAAGTTAAAATATTTGTTAATCTTTAATAAAAGTAAACTTAACGCGAAATCTTACCCCTTGGTCTCCGCGGTCATTCGAAGCCATTGTGTTGGGTTACGTTGTTGTGTCCAGAGCAATGCTTTCTAATTCAAGTTTTATCAGGATCTATCACTAGTCTATCACTCTTCTGCAACCTGCAAGAAATAGAAATAGCAGTTTCGTTCTATCAAGCTCATTACAGTTCTCAGTAATTATGTAACTCAGATAGACCTATATGCATAGCCTGAGGCAGGTGGACAGTTCAATCGATTATTAATATTAAAGTTACTTTAGCCTTATTTACTTGAATTTAGTAAATACCAGGTAACTAAAGTTTACATTTAATTTACAATTGACAGTCAATGCCGTGCAGTGCACAATTCGACTACATAATTGTACACTTCGAGTGATACACAATATTAACACATATTTACAGTTTTAAACAACTTATTCAGGATAGCAAATGAGGTACATAAATCAATCCTTATTTTGATTTTCCAATAGAAGAATGCACAAGAATCTAAAACACGGTTTATTATATGCACTCACGTTTCGAGCGAGCCGTGATAGACAGCTAGCAGCTATATCTAGCACTAGTAGCAGTACAAACTGTACCGTATGTAAAGTGCATATTGCATGCATAGCGTGTAGAAGCCATATGGTGGCATGTTGAACGAACTAGCAGCAAGCTAAGGACACGTCACCTGACATTTTCACATTGGATCCAATGGTTAGAACTGCCTAAGTGCCTGAAATAAGATACTAAAGTCTCATATCCCACAAGCCTTTGCGTCTCTGGGTAACGAAATATTTTCATGACGCTTTTCTGTTCGTGATCGAAAGCCTTCTATCAGATGATTTGTCTGAGAAAGTCCTCCGTAAAACTTCATTAAAGTAAGTGAAGTCATTTTCCTAAACCCAAGTCTTGTTGTAATTTATCAAGGTCTGATGCATCCATTTTGTGATCAATCAGAAGTGTTCTTTTGCCACAAATGACGGGTAACATGATAACTTGTATACGACCTGAAGTCCTAGTCCCATGTGTTCAAATATGTGATGTATTTTAACCTAATGCGTATGTGCCAGACTCAAAACCCCTATCGTGCCAGACGTTTTTACCCAACGTCAGAAAGTTTGCAAACTGGATTGACATTGTAATTTAAAACTGCCATATCTTTTAAACTATTGCCTGTTGAATTGAATTGAGTTCTACACAACAAATATCAAGAAATGATTGTTCTTTCGTGTCATCATGTAGGACTCACTCACTCAGGAGTTTGCTGTGGATAGGCCTAACGTTAGGCCTAGTAAATTTTATTTTTATAAGGTTGTAAGTTGTATAGGCCTAACGTTAGATAGCTAGGCCCTACTACAGTACTAGACTATCTGAATCTGAAATATTGCAGAAATAATCGATATCAGTAAAAATTATAATAAATGTGTAGTATGGAAAGAAAGAGTCAGTCGTGATATTTCTTCAATAGAACACTCTCTTGACTCTGTAAGAAAGTTTTAAATTTACTAGACCCTCTAGAGCTAGGCCTACATTTCCTCTTTCAAATGATAACAAATTTGTCGTCTAGAGACAGAGTTGTATAATTCCAAAGATATTGCCTATTAGTATTGGCAGTTCAATTTGTCTTTTCGATTTCTTTTTCTGCCTCGTTAATTCATTCCCAAATCTGAGTCCTTTAGTCCCAGATCCTGTAAATTTATTTGGGAAGGACTTCCATATGTACCCCCACTATTTTATGCACCTACATTGTACATTGTTGTATGAGCTTCCTCAGAACTCCGCATTTCGATAGGACACCGAGATCAATGTTACCCTAACTCTAACCCTAACCCCTAACCCTAGTCCTAAACTGAGTAAACTCTAATCCTAACCCAAAGCCACCTAAACTTATTCATGTTACTTACCACATGACACATAGCGGGGGGGTTACATATGGAAGTCTTGCCTTTATTTGAAACTAAAGTAAATCCCAGGTCCTGGAAGAGTGTCTTTTGTCCACTTGAGAAGCAAGCACCTACTAATCCTTCTTTCGTCTGTATATACTACGGGTGGGCGTACTGTATTGAAATTGGCAAGCCTTTGTCCAGGAGGGGTTTGTGCTTGCGCAATTCCTTGGTTTGCAGGTCTACTTTCCGTCCACTGTTCATGTGCATAGACAAGAACAAAAGCGTGTGCTTCTTTTGTATATGCTAGCGTGGGGACTATTAGTGAAGTTCACCAAGACAAAAGGATGAAAGACTTGACTGACGAACGAAAGCTTGATCCTCTTTGAGGGACAAAATGAAAGCCGCTCCCGCAGGAGAGCACCCAAGCAGAACAATGCGAACAATGCATAGACAACACATGCAGATTCAGTAGCATATACACATGCGTGGTTTATCAATGAGAATTTTAATCTATACACAGCTCGCAGAGGGTGCGCTCTCTGCGGATTTTCCCCGACGCGAAAAAAATACATCTAGCTGAAAAATCCCGTATTTACTCAAAATCAGCTACCAGTACATATCAGTGGCAGTTTTCTGGTGTAATGAATTATGGTACCACAAGAACTTAAATGACCAATTTTTTTTTGCGCTCAAGATTCTTAGTCGCCGATCGGCGACCATGGCACGTTGATTAATGGACCTAGATTTCTATGGATTTCAGGCTGATTGCACAGTGACAGTGCACCCACAGGAGGGCGCGATCAGCGTGAGGGCGTTCTCGAATTCTCTTTTCTCTCTGTCTCCACCAAATGCAAGTAGACTGCTCCCTGCGCTAAATGTTAACATATTGCCATTTGTGGATCTAGAATATACAAGAACAGACATCTAAATGTTCTTCCCTTTTCTCAGAAAATTGAAGTTCAATGCTTGTATGTTAAAGCTAAAGGTAGATACCCGACTATCAACTAGATCCCTAGATCTATTCAGCCATTCCATTAGCATTATTCAAACAGTAATGTTCAGGCTGTAGAATACAGTCACATTACTCACAATAGTCACATGTGATGTGTGTGGTTGGATGGTTACTAAAGGTACATGTGTGTCACTGTGTACTTTACACTGCCTATTCTTTTTTAATACCTAGCTAAGATAAATGCTCATTTTTTTTTTGATTTTTTGATTTTTTGACAGGCAATGTGCAAGTGAGTAGACTGTCTCAAGAGTTCATCACCAACTGGCTGTGTACTGAAGCATCACAGTACAATGAGTGCCCAACTCAAGTACGTGGTTGACCAACTCAACAAGGAGCCGTTCCGGCGGAACTACAATCTCATCAGCTTCGACTCTCTGGAACAGCTTCAGCTGCTGCAGGTCCTCAATGATGTCCTGGCTGAAATCAACCCCCAGGTACATGAAAACCAGATTCCAACCTCCTGCTCTTTAGCTTCTGTTGTCACTGGTTCTGACTCTGTGAATTGGTGTGATGTTGATTGCCTCAAGATGACAATTTTCTAGTTTCATTGTTTTCATCTATTATCATGATTTAATGCTAGTTAGCATGAGCCTGTAGAGTAGCTGTTAGCCAACCTAGCATAAGTGACCATCTAAAAAAAGAAAAAAGAATGCACTATACCTTGTAGTCTTTGAATGTATACATTATACCCAAAGAAATATTTTGCAATATTTGATCAGATGTACTTGTACATCATTGGTTTCAGAGACATGTTTTTGTACATGGGCAATTTACTGAGTAGGTGTGCCACAAAACTGGTGATTGTCATGCCCAAGGTCATGAGCGCATTGTGAGTATTCACATTTATGCAATAAACCAAGAGATTTATTTACCAAACTATAATGCAAAGCCTGATAAAGATTTATCTTACAGGTCATTATCAATGCCCACATTTTCACTCTCAAATGGCTTGATGACACTCTCACACAAAAATTCCTGATCATTTCTTCAGCGTGACATGATAGGGCTATCATCATAAAGCTTAAGGATTCTGGGCAAAAATACAAAGACAGATTTGAGAAGTAAAGGTCAGGGGGGCATTTGTTTTGTCCGACAGATTTGTCAGACAAATTTGCCCTCGTCCAACTGGATGCAAGGATATTAGTAGCTTATAACAGTTTGTTAGACAAAAAAGTAGTACATGTGTATCTACCAAAATGCTCTATGAAATGGCCCCCAGTTCAAAACTGTTATACTCACCATAGTTTGTTTGTTTGTTATTTTGATGTTTAAGATACATGTAATTGAAGTTTTATCCGTCTCATTCTAGCACAAGCTGGACATCAGGGAGGAGACCCCAGATACTACAGCAATGAGAATGTTGGCAGAACTGCGTGTGCTCAAATACAAGCCAACTGTTCCTCCGTAAGTTTACTGTTTAGTTAGTACATTGTAGTGCATTGTCAACTGGTATCTTTATCAGATGTGTATGGTGCGTGTGTTCTATAAAATTGACTGGTATATAATATGCTTGATTGATACCTTGTGTCTTTGCTGCATTTGTTTTTCAGTCAGTATTACTGTGAGATAATTTAGCGAACAAAGTACACAGCTATTTCAATATCTTATGAAGATATCGAGTCTAGACAGGCAATTTTGTCTGTTGCCTTGAAAGACTTGGTACAGTGAAATAATTGTTCTGTGTTACATAGATATTTGAAAATTCCATGGTCACTACCATTTTTATCATCAATCTTGCTTATATTCATTTCCATGCACATCGCAAACTGCAATCAAATTATGCAATGCCCTTTTGCCTAGACAATGGTATGCCCTATGACAACTTCCATATATAAAGTCCCATGAAAATTTGGTCAGTTTACAGTACTTGTAAGTACACAATGGCATCTCTCACAAATAAGGCCCTCTATTTACTTGCTGACAGGGCCGAGTTTCGCAGTGGGCTCGTGGCGGGCGACAAGCCCGTCATCTACTCCATACTGGAATGGCTGTTCCAGAAGATGCCGGAGCTCAAGAAGCGGGCCTACCTGGCCAGGTTCCTCATCAAGATCGAAGTCCCCGGTGACATTCTTCAGGAGGAGCAGGTCATGGACACCTACACTCAGGTATGCAGAGCTTACGAGCATAAGCATGTATGTACTTTAAAACCAGAAATTTTCGCGTACATGAAACCTTTGCAATTTATGCAAGGAGTCCCAGATTCATGAAAGTAAAATACTTTATTGAAACTGAAATACTTTATTAAAACTAAAATACTAAAATGCTCTAGTACTAGTACATGTGGCATGCTCATGATTTTTTTTTTCCATGGTTTTCAATATGCAACAGTTTCATGCCACGAAAATGGCCTTCAGCTCCAGTTAACGAAAAGTTTGATACTGTGATTTTTTTTTTTTTTTGTATACTGTGTGGCTAGCGAAACACAAACATACACCAGTGCTCATGTATGTCCTCTTTGTATTTTTCTTTCCCAATCCAACATTATTGACCTACAGGTGTGCATGCCCATCAATTAGGCTGTGTTCCTTTTGCGCACATATGCATTCACTTTGAAGTACACAGCTTTTGTTTCTTATCCATGCATCCATGTGTTGGGAACTGTGATAAAATATGTGTGTGCATGTGGGCATTTTCTTAACAGAAAGCATGATGTGATACAGTCGAACCTGCCTTAGCGGCCACCTGTCTATAACGGCCACTGAAAAATCCCCCCGAGAGAAAAACCCTGTTTAAGACCCTTTGTATAATGGCCACCTGTCTAACGCGGCCAGCGGCCACAACTTTTGTTTCCCGTGGTAGATTTTAACCTGTCTATAGCGGCCAAGGAACCGATGGAGCCGTAGCCAAGCAGATAATTCAGCATGTTTTGCTGCTTTGTAGCCGTGCCACTTATTCCTGGGCAACGTTCAGTGATCACCACGGCTTCAGTCATCACTCATTCAGTCATAACAATGCACTAGTGTCCAGCTTTCTTCAGAATTGTACACATGCTACTGTGCAACAATTTCATAATCACCATGCATTGTTCAATGCATGAAACATACGTGTGCATACGTACACACATGCATGTGCAATGTGCATGTACATGAAGGCTATGCACTTGGATAACCTGTCTATAGCGGCCACCTGTCTATAACGGCCACTTTTTTCGTCTCCCTTGGGTGGCCGCAATAGACAGGTTTGTCTGTATAATGTTTGTGTTTTTAAGGTAGAATAATACTACCTGCTGATTCAATAAGGAAATCAGGAGGGCCATACCTAATTTGTTTCATCTCTTTTTCCTCCCTCTTGCAGTATGAAGGTCTAATTGAGGCCTTCACAGAGCTCCACAAAACGACCGAGTCCCTCAAGACATCCGGGTTCTCAACGACGGAGATTCGAAAAGACATCTCACAGATGGAGGATGAGAAGGATCAGGTGACCAAGAGAATTGAGAGACTCAAGAAGAAGGTATGTTTGTTTGTTTGTTTACATTTGTTCTGCTTCTCAATTCAAAACAAAGCAGAATAGCTTTTTTTTAATGAAATATACGAAATATGGCAAAATTGAAAAGAAGCAATAGAAAAGTATAGACTCATGTAATACTATGGCGCGATCATTATGAAACAATTATGGCTGTGTAAATCAGAAAAGGCAGTAGATTTGATTCACCAAGGAAGCAGGAGACTGTCAGCGTAAGCATGGCTTGACTGGACTGACAACCTCAGAATGGTGAATTTAGCTCAGGTCTGTGTCATTCTCTGTGCAGACTAACGTAGAAAGGCCTCGGCATTGGGTATGAATGTAAGATCAGTCATTACCATGAATCAACAGTGTGCCCAATTGCAACTGATTGACAAATTGTCTTCTATCAGCATTGATAAGCAAGTTGTTCAGTATTTTAGTTTTAGCCAGATAAAAGAAGTCATGGGCATACATACTCAGATTGAACTAGAACCAATGATCTCGTGAGTGTTTGACAGTTGTCATAATCACCAAACCACCGAGCTTTCACTGGACAACCAGTGCTGGTTCTTATCTCGTATAGCAGCAAGTAATGAATTCTTGCATGGAGTTGTTTCTATTACAACTACAATTTGTAGGTTGATGCTTAATGTAAGGATATCATCAAGACAGCCTGCAGGTGCCTAATGACAATGGATTGTGCACTTGCACTTTAGATTTATAAAATCCAGAGTACCAGCCTGATATAGTACTTGTGTTCTTGAACAGGGCACTCTATGTGTTCTTTTGCCACTGTTTTTACCTCTATATGTGAAAAATTGGTATCTGGTTGGAAGTGGAAGGTGATTGTGGTTGCAGTCGGTTAGTGGGCAGCGTGGCTGGAGCGCTCTCAGCTCTTAGGAAAGAGGAGTGAGTGCATTGTACACGTAGGTGTTGGTTTTGACATGCTGTAAAGCTTTGTGACCACCACGCTGTGGTAGGAAGGCCCTATATCACGGCAATCATCAGTATCATCACTTTCCTCTCATATCTATTCTCATTTTGTCTCTTCAGGATGTATTTAAATAGTACAGATCACTTGTACACTCTTAAATTCCTTTCTGCATAGCATTTGATTATTGTAAAATTGATGGAAACTAAAAAGAACTTGACAAAAAACAACACTTGTACACATGCACTTGGTCCAATGTGAAAGCATGTACGGATCAGGTATAATTTGAATCACATTTGAGTGTCTCTTAAAAGGGTTTCCAGTCTAAATTGAATGTATCTTAGTTTGTTTGTTTGTTCATGTGCTTGTTACATTTTATCTCATACCTGTTGCCCTGTAAACCCCAGGTGGAGTCGGTGCCAAACTATGAGCACATGATGTCCATCGCGAGGAACTTCCGCAAAGAGCAGGAGAGGGAAACGGCTCTGACTCAGCAAAAGCAGGAGCAGAAGAATCAGGTGATTTTTTCTTCTTTTTTTTTTTTTTGGGGGGGGGTCATTTCTGATGAATAGGAGTAATCTGTGTGACAATTATCATAAAATGCTCAGCAAATACGTTATTATCTGAACGATTATTGCAAGGGCTCAAAACAAATTCAGATCTCTCTAAATCGTACGTACACTGCAAAGATTTCAGAGTACAAATTTGCTTGGATGTCATTGTTTGTTGTCATTTGCAGAAGAAGGCCACCAACGTTAATTACACACTTGTGAATAATATGGGGTGGCTTTGAAGTATGACCCTGATATCATTCGTGGACCATCTAGGTAGGCCATGGGAAACCCGGTGTCTTCTTTGTAGATATTTGTTGCCCAGCTGGACAACAATTTAAAAACCAGTGACGAAAACAACAACAACAACAACAACTATGGGGTCAGTATCATGCTATGCATGCTGTACATCATTGCGTTTTTACCAGCATATTCTATTTTTCTCATACTCTACAGCTACACCATGCTGAGCAGAGGCTGCAGCGGATGAAGCACCAACTGAAGGACCTGAAGCAGTCTACTGTGGGAGTGTCTGCAGAAGGTGTGTTAAACAGAATGATAAAACAAATTCCTAATGATCAAAGCCATTGTCACTGCCATGATAACTTGGCAAAATATGTCCAGTGTTGCAATAAGGACCTAAGGATACTATTAGACTTATAAAAGAACTCAAAGGCCAACATGTATACATTTGTGTGTGTTTTTTTTTAATGTATGTACCAGAGAGCCAAGTACAAGTACATGAAGTATTCATAGCAGGCTTCTTATGGGATTGATCTTTTAGCTCAGCTTGAGGGACCCTAGTGGACAGATCCAAGATGGAGGAAAGTACCATGTTTCCCTGCAAAATTGAGGTGTGAGACTGTCACAACAGTTTCAGCTTCGATCCACAGCTATCTCTTTTTATGCCTCCGCAACGAAGTGGCCAGAGGCATTATGTTTTCAGGTCGTCCGTCCGTCCGTACGTCCGTCCGTCCCGTTTTGTTTTTGTCGATATCTCAAGAACCGTGTGGTGGTTTTACATCAAACTTGGTATGAGGGTATATCCTTGGGGGATAATACTTTGTGTGGATTTTAGGGTCACAGGGTCAAAGGTCAAAGGTCACAGGTTATTTTGTGAAAAAAAAATGGAAATTTCATGTTTTTCTCCATATCTCGCAAATGGTTCAAGGTATCTTCATGGAACTTAGTATATATGCTTGTACCGATGGGCAGTGATTATCTAGGGAAGTTGGGGGTCATGGGTCAAAGGTCAGGGGTCAAAGGTCAAGGTCAACTCCTCAAAATATCACTACTTTCCTTAAAATGCAATATGCCTGAAGGTTTTTTTTTTTTAAACTTGATGTATACATGTATTACCCAATATATATTTTGGGGGAAGTTTCTTGCCAAAAGGTCAAAGGTCAAAAGGTCAAAGGTCAAGTGAAAGTGCTAAATTGCACTTTTTCCTCCATATCTCGAAAGTAACTCAAGGTATCATCATGAAACTTACATATTTATGCATGTTCAACCTAACAGTGATTCTCTTTGGAACTGTGAGGTCAAAGGTCAAAGGCCAGGTTTAGATAATGCTATTTCCCCATTTGATACTGAAATTATACTTTTTCTCAATACCTTGAAAATTACTCAATGCATAAACTTATAAAAGGGTCAAAAGTCAAGTAAAAATCATCAGTTCCCCAAATACCTGCACTCTGACATTTTAATCATTCATCCAATTGAACCTAGTTGTAGGAAAGTGAACATTCAGCACATTTGTGTCAAACCTGTCATTTTAATATTTTGCCAATTGTGTGAAACTGTCATCACACATTGTCAAGACATTGTACTATAGACCTATTAGGAGAACCATGCATTATGGCGGAGGCATATCAGTAGCCGTAGCGATATATCTAGTTTTTTTTCATCTTTATCTCTGTAGATCTTGTCAAGAAACTCGAGGAGGAGAACAAGGTGAATGCCTACATGTGCGAAGAGAAGCTGCCCAAGGATCTTGAGACTCTGAAGAAGGCCTGCCAGGACCTGGAACGGGTGGTCAACGAGCCGGCCATGGGTCAGGGGGACCTGGAGGAAATTCAGAACCAGGTTTGTGGTCAGCCAGCATTGAGTGGTCAGATCCTTTCCTTGCCACATCACTATGGCAATGGAGTCTCACCAAATCGGTGCCGTATATAAAGAGAGTCTGGCCAACTGCTGGATTGGACGCCATGTCGTTACTCAGCGCAATATGCGTTTTGGGGTCAGCGTGTACACTCAGACATCATAATCAAAGCAAGCTAACAATGGGCACTGTGTATGCGCTCTCTTCGTTAACAACAGTGGCTCCGTGTAGGTCACAGGACCAGCTACTAACCAATTGCAGGCTTCAAAGCTCATAAGCCAAAACCCGAGTTGGCCAGACTCTCTTTACATATTGCACTGCACCACATCATCTAAAAGCAACGTATACTCCTCATATTACCCCCTCATCTCTGGGATATAGTTATCCTGGTAGACTCGGCACATAGCACCCTGGTGCTTCAATGAGCAGTGCCTTACCATTCCACAATGTGACCTCCGAGAGCATCGATTCATTCACTCAAGTATCATTCACAAAGTCACATTAGATTGAAACCAAGTAAGACATGTCAGAATGCATTAGAACCATTTCAAGACAAGAATATATTAAATGTTTTCAGTGAACGATGGTGTGACTGTTCTAAATACAACAATGACAAGCATGGTGTCTTACCACCAAAACAGAATTAATGTGGGTCTTGGTCATAGGACCTATGGGATAGGAACACTCTGTGTATATAGAGGTCAATTTTTTTTGTGGCTCATTTCCCTTGTTTTATTCTCTCCTGCAGATAAAGGCCATGAACTCGGAGGTGAACGGTTTGATCGAGAAGCGCATGATGCACAGCAACCCGACGGACGACAAGCTGTCCCTGTTCCGCCAGCAGGCGTCCATCATCGCGCGGAAGAAGGCGGGGGCAGCCGACGCCCTGCGGGAGGCCAAGGAGGAGCTGCTCCAGGCCCGACAGGAGCTGGCCGACAAGAGGGAGGCGGCCAAGAACCTGGAGGGAGAGGAGGTGCTCAAGGGAGATGAGGTAATAGCGATAAGGATGGTGAGGAGAGTGAACATAATGTTAATGATGATGGTGGTGATGATGACGGTGGTGATGGTGATGATGATGATGGTGGTGGTGATGGTGGTGATGGTTGTGACGATGGTGGGGTTGATGGTGGTTGTGGTGGTGGTGATGGTGGTGGTGGTGGTGGTGGTGACTATGGTGATGGTGATGGTGATGGTGATGGTGATGGTGGTGATGATGATGGTGATAGTAATGGTGATAGTAATGGCAATAGTGAAGATCATGACTGTGGTGATGGTGGTGATGGTGGCGATGGTGATAACAGTGATGATGATGATGATGATGATGATGATGATGATGATGATGGATGATAATTATAGAGATGATGATGATCAGGGCTGTTTGAAGTGAAAGGTTCATTAGAAGTGACCTTAACAACTGTTGTTACATTTACCTAGTTATCTTTATTTTTTTTTTAAAGATGCTCTTGGAAATGAAACAAACTTTGATGAGAAGAATGTTAATTTCTTTTTAATCAATAGTTCTCAAATCTAATTTTATATCCCTACAGGGAAGTTTAGCCAATGGGAGACGTATGAGACTGTGACGTTAGCATGTCATCTCATTTATTTATGAGGTTGCTGCTAATCCAATCTAATATACTCAAGTAATCCTATAATGAGCATAAGATTGGTGCAAAGTAATAGATATTTACATCTAGAACTGAAAGAATTTCAAACATTGATTATAACTGTACTTATTGCATGCATGTGAAGAGTTAAAAAGAAGTTTTTGTTACAACACAATACCCTGCTTGATGCTTCCAGTTCAAGCGCTATGTGAACAAGCTGCGAGGCAAGAGCACAGACTACAAGAAGAAGCGCCAGGAGCTGGCCGAGTTGCGGGCCGAGCTTGGAGTCCTGTCCCGCACGGAGGAGATCTTGAAGCAGAGGGACGAACAGATCCAGCAGCGATTGGTGAGTTCATGATTCATACAACAGGGTCCGACACTAACTTTTTTCTCCATTGGCCCATTCAGGCCACTAAATCTTTAAATATAAAAATTTGGTGGCCCCAAAAAAGAAATGTGGCCCTCCATGCAAAGAAAAAAAAAAATATGGAAATCAACTTTGAATTTTAGCTTCATGATTTGGCCACCAAAAGATAGCCTTTTTGGAAATCTGTTTACCCAACATTAAGTTTCAGTGGTTCTGGGCCACCAAGCCATTGCTAATGTTGAGCCCTGTATACAAATCAAGCTAATCTTTTGCT
This sequence comes from Diadema antillarum, assembly GCF_040938485.1. Lineage (NCBI taxonomy): Eukaryota > Metazoa > Echinodermata > Echinoidea > Diadematoida > Diadematidae > Diadema > Diadema antillarum. Next base: position 49,892 of record NW_027272463.1, read on the forward strand.
CTCATGTGTTAGCTCTTAGCATGCATAGATTATTATCTAGAGGTGATGACTGCATCAGGTGACTCCACAGCACATTTCATTTGACTGAGTTCCCACATCGGTATACATAAAGATTGTGATTCAAGGAATCCCCCCACCCCCCTCCCCCATACAAAAAAAAAAAAAAAAATAAGAAAATGAATAAAGAATACAACAAGGAAAAAAAATCAAAGAAATGCAACAAAACCTGTGACTTTCCTGAGGGTTCAGCCCCATGCTGGAAGACCATTTAACCTTCTCCCACGAGCCCCCCCCCCCCCCCCACACACGCACACTAAAAGATGTTTTGCAGCCCTTTGAGTCAGGTAATGAGAACAAAGCACATCTCCTGAAATGCTCCATCTTTCTCGTTGTCGCAGGAGGAGAAATATGTTTTACATTTTATTATGCTTTACAACAACACTGTTACAGTGTATGTACCTGCAATCAGGATTGAAGGTGTGTCAGATATGAACAAGATTTGTGTGTGTGTGTTTACATGTGTCCGTTTCATTCCAATGAACAGGCCAAGCTGGAAGCCAAGAAGGGCGTGTCTGGTTACCATGACACTCAGGAGGAGCTAGAGAAAGTGTCTACCATCAAGAGTGAACTGGACGAGGTCAAAGGTCGGACATTGGAAGACATGTCAGAGTTGGTGAGTATATTTTAGCCATACATGTATATATATATTTTAAGAAAAGAAAGAAGTAGTGTCTTGTTCATCAATGATGAAGTGGTAGGCTCAGAAACGTTGTCATATATCTTGATCGGCATGCTCTGATAATTTTGTTCTCGTCATAACCATGAATTGAGCCTGCCTAATTTTTGTCTCTACTATTATGTAACCAAATATTTGGAAAAATGGATTCCTGTCTATTTGAAGTCTTGCCACGATGCTGTCAGTAGGTCCTACTGTTCAATGTAATTTTTGATTTGCATAGAAAAAAAATGATGCTACTTGTTGTTACCTATTACTATTTGGCAACATGGACGTTCTGCATTGATACAGTGGGATGCTCTCTGAACTGAAATCTTACTCCTACATGTTCTATATTAAGCCTTTCTTTGCCACGGACTTCAGACAGTGTGTACAATGCTATAGGGTTTTCTGTGCTAATTGACGCTCAGAGCTTGCAAAGGATTAATCTGATGCTGATGTCTTCCTAGTGCAGGTGACACTGAAAAACAACTACAAATTGTCAGTCGGAGCGGACGGGTGCAATTAACTCACTGTTTTCATTTTGACCTGACCTCGCTTTCCTCTTGAATGAACACATTTCGCACGAAAACCGCTCGGAAAGTGTCGCAGCAAAACTGCTGTAACTTTACTATTTATTCATATTTTTTGATAATTCAAACGGTTATGAAAAGTAAAAACCTCATTTTAACCTGCCATTATCTTAACTTTTTAAAATAACGACGAGAAAATATTCCAAAATGGAGCATAACTTCACTCTCAAAACGGAAAACAATTGTCAGAAATCGTCGCTAAAATTTCACATTTTGACTTCGTGAACAGCAAAAAACTTTCATGTATGTTACTAAGTATGTATTTCTTTCCGGAACTCTAAAATATCACATTCGAGAAGTCATGCGTCCGGATATGTCTGGAAATAATCGAAAGTGGTGCACTTTCTACCTTCGTTCAGAGCACGAAATTTCATAGTCATTCGCATACGGGAAGACAGGGTACAGTCCCACGTACCTACATCTTTGTCGCTCTAACGTCACCTGTACTTCAGTGCCGTACGGCACTGCTGTACTCTGATCGTAACTCGTACCGGGAATTCGTAGTAGTAATGTTACTTACTATAGTGCAGTAAAATCTGCGTTAAGTCCGAATAATCCAATGTCATGAATTTGCAACTGCATAAATGGTATCATACCTGATATATATTCAAATTTTTGCTGCATTCTTTTTAATAGGCCAGTTTTGATAACGTAAATGCTTGTCTTTGAGGTAGCGAGGTCCCCAGCACACTGCTTGCTACATTGTACTTTCTTATCGATATCCCACGTCCCACTCTCATAGCATGCATGTGCAGTTTACTAGGCATCCGCAGCAGCCACCTCGCATCGCACAGTAACAGTACGCTGCATTCCATCGACCAATCAGCTTGCTGGATCGAAGCAGCATGGGAAAGTCCATTCATTGCGCAAGCGCAAATCAGTTTTTCTTAGAATATGACGTCATTATTCTGGTTTACTGCTCCAAGATTTCTGACAAGATACCTCATTTATTTTCACTTGTAACTTCAAAAATAGGTCTTCGGCAAAGCGAACAGGGCTACATTCACGTCCGCACATGTCTTATGAATATGTATGTCAAGTTTCATGAATATTAAGTGATGCGTCCAGATGTGTCTGGAAATAATCGGACGGTAGTTTTCCGAGACAGAGAAACATGAAATGTTGAATAAGTTCAAAAGTTCTTAATCGTTTCTCGTGATTTTTCGTATGTAGATAGAAATCATGATTTTGCATTGATACTGAAAGTTTGAGCGATTTTGGTCAATGTATAGCGGAGATATGAGAAGGTGAAATTTTGGTGAAAATGAGAACGCCCGATTCGCACTGCCTCGGTGACGGTTGAAAATTCAAAACGTTTCGTGGTTTCGGGGGAGGTAATTATAGTCGTCCGCTGCGACTGTTGTAGACATAACAAAACAAACAGTCTTACTGCAATACATCTCTATCTGCATACCGTGTGGTACTCAGCAAGAGTAGAGGATCCAGTTAGTTACTACCTCCAACCTCCCCCCTGCCACCATTACAGTGCATTCCCATTACAATGAACATGGTTGTAACAAAACTTGTTATAACGAAGTAAAATTCATGTCCCAAAATAACTGCCTATCTTTGTACACTTTATTGGTCAGGTATAACGAAATTTCAATATACCTTAACCCTAACCAGGCCGGGCTTTTTTGGGTGTTCTGTGGCCGGGGGGGGTTGATTTTAGACAAAGGACACTCTCGCGTTACAATATATTGTAACGCGAGAGTGTCCTTTGTCTAAAATCAACCCCCCCCCCCCCCCCCCCCCCCCCCCCGAGATCTCGGCCGTCGATCACGCAATCACCATGAAATTTGGCACGTGCATAACCTGTGGCGTAATCTACCAAGCTATACAAAAAGAAATGGAAATTTTCTTCACAATGATTGATTATGCTAATACATTTGTATATGCATAAAATCATACATTTTGCTCTAAATCAGAAATTAAAGCTCCTAGAATCCTAATTTTTGGTGAAAACATTCTTTGTAGCATTCCTAACAATATGCTTGAAAAACAATTGGTATCAAAATCAATTTCTCATGTATTTTATTGTTTTATGAATTTCTTATGTATTTCTTTGTTTTTTCGACCTTTTGTTTTATCATTTTTTTTTTCCGCAAAATTTATGACAGAACCTATTTTAAGCATAATTATGCTAAAATTAATTAGTTTCAGCCTATAAAAGTTAAAAATAATCATATCTTTATGAATAAGAAGAGAAAACTCCATTTGCATAGACTTTATACATAAAATCACGTTTTTGAACCATTTTCGGTCTGACAGGCTTGTATAAAACGTTATGCAGCGTCGTAACGGTATGCATGATTTTCACGAAAATGGTGTCAAAAGATGCACGAGACTTGAAAGTAAAAAGTCAGTGAACAGCGCAGTCAAAAAATTTCGCGCGGCGGAGTAGTTGCGAAAAATGTCGAGGGGGGGGGTCGATTCAACCCCCCCGGCCTTTTTAGGGTTAAGAAAACTGTCTGCCCCAAGGACTTTGTTATAACGGAGTTGCCTTCATTCCTTTCAGGTTCGCAAGCTGAACACAAGCATCGCGGCCAAGAAGGCCGACCTGGCGCCAATCATCAAGGAGCTCCGCCCCCTCCGCCAGCAGGCTCAGGAGCTGCAGATGGAGTACGACGAGAAGAAGACCGCCTACGACACCAAGGCCGCTGGTCTCGAGAGCAACCGCTCCAAGCTCGAA
>NW_027272464.1:0-120000 GCF_040938485.1 Diadema antillarum
CTCGCTCTCCTCTCTCTCTCTCTCTCTCTCTCTCCTCTCTCTCTCTTTCTCAATGATCCAGTCAGCAGGCTGATTGTAACCAGGGAGGTAGTCTCACCTCCCCGTTGTAACTCACTGCCAAATAGCACATTGTCAGCACCGGCAAACTGGCAATGCTCTCCTTCTCATTCCTGTATTTTCGTTATTTACGGGTCAATTTTTTTCGTTCGAAATGTAAAATGGATGACCATAGAATTTCTCAATAGAATATAAAATTGAAAACTTTAGAAAGGATAGAGAAAATTGAGTTCACTTTGAATGGTCTGCCACAGGCAGATATCCTTATCATGCTCTTACGTAATACGACAGCTGCTTTCTCAACCATCCAGTCAGCAGGCTGATTGTATCCAGGGAGTAGTCTCACCTCCCCGTTGTAACTCACTGCCAAATAGCACCGGCAAACTGGCAATGCTCTCCTTCTTATTCCTGTATTTTCGTTATTTACGGGTCAATTTTTTTCGTTCGAAATGTAAAATGGATGACCATAGAATTTCTCAATAGAATATAAAATTGAAAACTTTAAAAAGGATAGAGAAAATTGAGTTCACTTTGAATGGTCTGCCACAGGCAGATATCCTTATCATGCTCTTACGTAATACGACAGCTGCTGGAGTCATCAAACCCTGGCTTGGCCTCCAGGTTTGTCACGCCTGAGCAGAAAGTTTATTTGCAATGGACAAGTACTTCGACTCCCAACTCCCAAACGACAAATATACGCACCCCACTTTGGGTAACCCCAGTTGGGGACTCGCCTCAAACGAGGGATTGACGGCATGTCCAGAATAATGATCTGTTAGGTAGGCCTTTATGTACATCAAGATTTGAAATTGGGGGGTAATTGGTTTTGAGTGAAAAACTGGAGATTTCAAAAGTTTATGTACAAACTACAATACAAGATCTGAGGGGATGACATCATCCCTTCACTTGTGATGACTGTTTAAGAACAGTTTCCTAAGAACTAGCGAAACTAAAAAATGTCATAACTTCCTTATTTTTCATCCCATGTTGATCGCATTTTCGATGCTGTGCTAAGAGAATGTTACTCTTTCTTTTCAGGCTAACTTTCAACAGCACTGGAATTCTCCTTTAATTCACATGGTATGCTTTATGAATCAAGAGTATCACATTGTATTAACCACACAGGGTTATCACGGATATAGCTATTCACTTCCAAAGGAGTCAAATTCCATTACCCAATCTTGAGCACACACTATCAATGTCAAAACTGCCGTCAATGATGGTACAGTGCTTGTCCAACTTTTTTTTTTCAAAGACCTCAAGCCTCATAAATCACTATAGCATCTGGTAAAGCATATTATTCAAAATAAAGAAGAAGAACTCACAAAAGAATTCTAATTTTGATATGAGCAGTGCATTAAAAACTGTATCATAGATTACACTAACCTTGATAAACACTATGTGAGGTTGCCTCTAGCTAAAACTTTTACACAATGACTTCAATGGAGACTAAAAACCTCATGTTTTTGGCGGGCTTTTTTTCCCCATCCCAGTCAAGAAGGTCAAATGTCAGGTTTTGATGTCACTGGTATAGTTTCTTTGTGGAATGTACTAGTGGGATATAACTGGTGTTGCTGATGGAGTAATATCAAGTCACTGTAGTACGGTCTGCACAATGTATGCCATGATTTGAAGAGAAAAAAATATGCCAAAATATTGATTATCAATCAACATTTTCTGATGAGTAATGCTATTGCCAGCATATCAGCAGAATATGTTGGCTTTATCACAGCATGGACCTAGCATGATCACAGGTATAAAACAAACCTGGAACACCTCCCACCTGCTTTTTGTCCACTCTTGACCATGGGGGGGGGGGGGGGAGATTGATGGCTACACTTTACTCATTTGACCTTGAGGTTGGGACAAGGCATATTTGTAACCATCAGTTGGCAGGCATGATAGTCCATCGTGCAAGATCACTGCTGAAGAGTGACTTCTTGTACGTACTCACAAACGCACCAGACATCACGATCAATCCATCGTACATACCAGAGCAGCCACACAACCTGCTCTGTGAAATTGGGTTATTTATGATAATTGAGTGCACCTCCATAGGTCAGAAAGTGGCTAGCATCTATTTCTCATGCTTACCATTTAAAAAGAAAAAAAGTTTTATGAGTTTGACCCATATGCAAGGCCATCAATGGCTTCATAAGACCATGCAGCTACCTTGTAGCTCCATCAATGTTTTAAGACTATGCCCAAATAGCAATGCACAGCTGCTTTGCAGGCCTATTACCTCAGTATCAGTACTGCCAACCCCTCCCCCCCCCCCCTCACTTTGAACATAGCTGTGGTGTAATAGCACTAATGCACTTGTCAATGTTATGACTCACCCCACTACCCCCGGACATGGGTGCGTCATTTCCTCGTTTGGTCCGTCAAATTTGTGACCCAGGTGTGCGTCATTTTACCAGCTATGTCCGTCAAATTTTTGACCGAGAGGTGCGTCAAAATCCCATCATTGTCGTCAAATTTTTGACCGAGGGGTCAAAAAGCAGGCAAGTCGAGTGTTAGTGGTGCGCGACTCGCTCGCTAACGCTGTCATGGCTGTGCAATACGCAAGTGAGCAGCGTGCTCGTTATTCCTCATCGAACGTACATCGTCCATGTGTTGCATTCAACCAGACTAGAAATGGCCGCGCACATACAGCGCATCTGCAGACAAGTCATGGCCAGGTGACTATGGATTGCATGCACATACATTCGGAATATCGTAGCAGCAGAGTGATATACGGTGAATGACGGTACGGTGCTTACAGGGCCAGGGTAATATATAAAATAAATATATAATAAACCATAAACTGTAGACAGATTATTCTAGAAACAATTTCACTATAACTATTGTTCACATTTTGTACATCTATATGTATATTTCACAATACTTAACATTGATTATACTGATTAAACATTTGTACATTGGTTTTTTCTAGCCCAAACTCACATTTTAGAACTATTTTGAAGCACTAATAACGCTGCGTTTTTGTTCCATCTGCAAAGGGCAAATAATGCTTTTAAACTCTCCCATAACTTTTCACTTACTTTTGAGAAATAGCTCAAATTACCAAGGCAAGATTTTATGACAGCTATATTACATCTTTTGTATAAACATCAGCATATGATCGTATAATCATACTACTTGAGTACATTAAACAAAAAAGCCAAATAGTAAGTATCTGCGGGTAAAATTGACACTTCGAAGGAATAAAATACTCAGAAAAAAAAAAAAATAGATTATAGGCTTGAACAAATGAAAAACACTCAGAACTCTTGTTGCCTAGGGCAACAACTTGTGTACAGTGTGACCAAAGCGTTAGACCGAATTGCACATGGCAGTGGCAAAGCTATATTTGTGTGTATGTGGCAGTCAAGTCCCCCACAATCAAGCACACAGAGGTATTACACTGTTAGGGATTTGGGTATAAATAGCACACAGCGTCATGGTACGTCATTTGGCTATGGAAAATAACACGTATTATTCTGAACCGAGGGGTGCGTCATGGTATGCACTTGGCTATGGAAAACTGCACGCATTTTTGCACGCTACCAGTACCGGATACACGTACGTACCGCGAGTGAATTTACAATGAGCGCTTTCCCGCGGCAAGTGAAAATCAAAGTCGGGAAGCGTTTTGGAGTAGGCCTAAGAGGGAAAAATGCTTGCCCGAATCTGGCAAGCAAATGATTTAAAAGCCACCCTTTCTCCTCACATTTTCTTTCCAAGAAACTCATGAAATCACGCATACTCAATCTCAAGCCAGACGGACTGTTTAGCGATATAACGATTTCAACCTCACAGTACTAAATAGTAAAATCAAAGATCGTATACGGAATTCCGTATACGATCACCGTTGCGTGGTGCGTACTGCACGTACCTGCAGTATAGTAGCAGGCAAGTCGAGTGTTAGTGGTGCGCGACTCGCTCGCTAACGCTGTCATGGCTGTGCAATACGCAAGTGAGCAGCGTGCTCGTTATTCCTCATCGAACGTACATCGTCCATGTGTTGCATTCAACCGGACTAGAAATGGCCGCGCACATACAGCGCATCTGCAGACAAGTCATGGCCAGGTGACTATGGATTGCATGCACATACATTCGGAATATCGTAGCAGCAGAGTGATATACGGTGAATGACGGTACGGTGCTTACAGGGCCAGGGTAAGGGAAACTTGCCGAAACTTTGACAAATTGTGTTTACGAACCGAAAGAAAATGAAATTGCGTGAATAAAGCGTATGCAAAAATCCTTTCAGTATTTACGGGGTGCGTCAAATGTACCGAGGATGTCCGTCAAGAAAGTGACCTAGGTGTTCGTCAAAAACCCTGCGTTGTCCGTCAAAAAAGTGACTGTGGTGTTCGTCAAAAACCCCGTGTGGTCCGTCAAAAAGTGACTGTGGGGGTGCGTCAAAAACCCCGTGTGGTCAGTCAAAAAATGACCATGACGCACCCATGTCCGGGGGTAGTGGGGTGCGTCATTACATTGACAAGTGCATAACTACAATATAGAAAGCTTTCTGGCAATTGCTATGGCAGTTTCACCTGTTATTAATTTACTGGTAAGGTATAAGTTTTTCTATGCAATAGGGCCATGGATTTTCACAGTATACATGTAGCTTGGTATCCCTGGCTCGTGCACAAAATAGGGAGCTACGATGTACAAATTAAAGTTGCTTTCAATTCTTACCCAATCTATTGATTTTATACTGAAAAACAAATAGAAAAGAAATGGTTGAAAGAAGTCACAGGTTAGTAGACCCAAAGAGTTGATACAATTGCTGTACAAGTACTTGCTTCAAGAAACTATCCATTCCATTGAGTGCTCAGATGGGCCCTTTATACTGAACCTGTTTGACTAACAACTCTCAGTACTGTATGAGTTAATGAAACATCAATCAGCGATTGGATTTCATAGTTGAAGATTTTGTTTTATGTTCATGCATGGCCACAACATTTTGTCATGCTCTACTATTGCAGAAGAACTGTGTGCAGAAAATAGCAAATGAGGTTTTACAAGACAACATTTAATTACAGACAATAATTGAAGTTGTCAATGTTGACAAGTCATACTTTACACAATGCTCAATGCTATAAAACAAACGCAAAACAAACAAACAAAATGTTTCTGGTACTCTTAGTGATGTCAGGCATGCCTCATGTTGTTTACTTAATATGCACTTTGAACTTTTGCTGTGACGTTTTGCAACATCATTCCGTGATTACAATCTCTATTCAACCTGATCATTATCTAAATCCAATGGATTATGTACTGTAGCATGCATAGCGTTTGCCCTTTCTGTCAAAACCAGTATACACAACATTATAATAACATAGCATGTCAAACATTACAAGTTGATGAAGGCGTATTAAAGGTACTACAGGCATAACATGGTCTTTGGAGAGGCCCATCATATGTAGGCCCTACTCACAGAACTATATAGGTAGAATGATCAAGTGGGGTCTGAAAGCATAGCCAGCGCACGCGATCTCCGCCATTTTGGTTAGTCTTTTGTTACGTCACGGCTTGCGTGCGCAGAACAGGGTTTGCAGAGTTACAGGCCTACGCTGACTTTTTTTCCCTTCTTTTTTACCTCCCCCTGTTCATCGCAAGCCGTGACGTAACAGAAGACTAACAAAATGGCGGCATGTAATGTGCGCGCAACTGGCTATAAAGCTACGCATGGGTTGTGAATGGGCTTGATCAATCTACCTATTTATATCTGTGGCCCTACTCTGCCCAATTAAGTATACTTGTAGACCTACACTGTATACCCCAATGACAAAAATCTCCCATTCTCACAAATTCAGAGCTCTGGGCCAATCAAAGTGACTCTGCATTCCATGGTCAAATGTTGTAGCCTTCCCACATTTCACAGAACTTAATACTGAAAAACCAATTTTACACATTTCATGCGAGCCAAGATTCACAAAATTAAAATGTAAGCAAAAGTCTTTGTCTGTGTTAGATGCATCGAATGCCAGTGGCAATTTGGAAAATTTCAGGCTGCGAAAATATCTTACTTTATTTTCACTTTACCACATAAAAATTTTGCAATAAAGCCTAAAATATATTAAGAAGATATCAATATTTTTCTCAATAAACCATAAACTGTAGACAGATTATTCTAGAAACAATTTCACTATAACTATTGTTCACATTTTGTACATATGTATATTTCACAATACTTAACATTGATTATACTGATTAAACATTTGTACATTGGTTTTTTCTAGCCCAAACTCACATTTTAGAACTATTTTGAAGCACTAATAACGCTGCGTTTTTGTTCCATCTGCAAAGGGCAAATAATGCTTTTAAACTCTCCCATAACTTTTCACTTACTTTTGAGAAATAGCTCAAATTACCAAGGCAAGATTTTATGACAGCTATATTACATCTTTTGTATAAACATAAGCATATGATCGTATAATCATACTACTTGAGTACATTAAACAAAAAAGCCAAATAGTAAGTATCTGCGGGTAAAATTGACACTTCGAAGGAATAAAATACTCAGAAAAAAAAAATAGATTATAGGCTTGAACAAATGAAAAACACTCAGAACTCTTGTTGCCTAGGGCAACAACTTGTGTACAGTGTGACCAAAGCGTTAGACCGAATTGCACATGGCAGTGGCAAAGCTATATTTGTGTGTATGTGGCAGTCAAGTCCCCCACAATCAAGCACACAGAGGTATTACACTGTTAGGGATTTGGGTATAAATAGCACACAGCCCTAATTAGCTAGCTGACTGGCAATTAGTTAGTGGAGAATCAACCAATTTAGATGGACCATCTGAGCCTAGAAGAACTCTGATGGGGAGTGGTGATATATAGAACAGCTCAAACACAACTGTACATTTTTTTTTTAGAGTAACTCAAGTCCAGGGACAAAAAAAAAAAAAAATGATATGTGCACAGTAGAAGCAACCATTCAAAACAAAAACAAGTGCTGTTATCCATTCATTTCTAAATGGCCCCTTTACAAAAAACAAACAAACAAACAAATAAAAGAGCAACAAGGACACAAACAATGAAAGAACACTTGAAGAGTTTGTTTGCAAAAACCAATAAGTCCATATTTGCCAAATGGAGATATTTGCAATTAAAGGTCAAGAAAAATACAGAGAATAATAAGAAAATTTTTGGTCCTTTTAACCATAACTTCAAAAATGTACCTTTATATGTACATAGTGACCAATATATCATTTAAAAGGGATTATTTTGTACTTTATGACAGAGACCGTACTTCAAAATCTTCAAAAACGGACTTATCGGTTTTTGCAAACAAACTCTTCACTTATTACTAGCACTCTTAATAGTCTACTGTATGTGCTGAATATTTTGTGAATTTCGCGGGTCCAGTGCTATTCGCAAAATTAAAGACACGCAAAAACATTGACACAGATCGTGCTATGTATGAATGTGATAAACAAGTACATTTCTCCGATTGGTACAGGACTCCAGGATCGCGAATTTAACCACTCACAAAATCATCGCGAAGTTCCGATTCGCGAAAATTTAGACTCACTAAAAATATGGCGTGTACAGTACTTTCCTATCTTGTTCATTTTACAGGGATGTGTGCCAACTGTCAGTGCATTTCTAGTGCATTCTCCTTGAATTACGACTTTGTGATGCTATGTACATTGAACTTTAGTACCTCGTAATGAAGACCACACTCTGAGATTTGCTTACTGTCATTTATGAAGTTTTATGCACACAATTTACAGTCTTCAAAAATGTTTTCCAGGCAGCACGCACTGAACAGGTTTGATTTTCTGACAGGCTGCACTGACGTCAAACAGATTAAATTTTGCGACAGCAAATTGTATCCTCTGTAATATATAACAGCAGGGAAACATTGCTTTGAAGAAATCGCACTGGAACCTGTCCCTCACCTAATTCAATGCTACAATTTTGTACTTACACATCGGATAAAACGGCATATGTCAGTCAGACCCTGCAAAAGGTTCCATGTCCACAGTATAAAAGTCTTGCTAAAACCTTTAGCAACTGACAAAAACCACAAATATTCTTCTTTTGTGCTGTTCAAAATATGTCATAATAAATTTTTCTTCTTCTGTTCAAATCAAACACTGGGTCTATTTTGGATGCAGGGAAACCACTTTTGTATGAGATTGTATCCAAGACATTATGGTGCAATAACAATTAAATATCTTACAAGGGAAGTGCCTATCATTCAAAATGACCTGCAATTGTTCTCCATGCATATTGTTTGTTGAATGTACATGTGAAACTATAAAAGGTGAGAGTTTGGAATAAATCATTTCTAATCAAAATCTACATTTTTACACATTTTCCCCTTCTGTTCTATACTACTCACACAAAATACATAATCTGTCTTTGTCATTCTCCTGTATGGCCAAACAATTAACATGCTCAGGATCCAAAGTACTATAAAGTTTATGTGGTTTCGAGGACTTCATTAGTTATTAAAAAAGTTGAAAAAAAAAATCAACGACGGAGGGTCCACTCCATAGTATAAGAATTTGCAGTAATAATGACAATACATCTATCATTGAATGCAAAATGTATCCATTCCATTCCCAGTATTAACTTAATATTGTGCATATTTCATTGTAAATCTGCAAACTCTGGACAGGTATATGGAACCAAAGAGATCCTTGAGACAGACAAGATCCATGCTCACCAATCCATGTTTAAACGGATTTCCACGCCAGACTGAACAATAGAGCACAACGAAACAATAAACATTGCTTGCAAAGGAGCTTTTTAACCAATGGCCTTTGTTGGATTGTGCATGATCAAATTAAGACAGGCAACTTCGTTACCAATTGAGCAGGTACAGCTGTATTTGCCCCTAGAAACATGTTTTGCAGTTATCATTTGGGCCATCAAAGCCCCAACATTATTTGGAAATCACAGCAGGCACCACCAGCACATCATTATACACACCATATTCACCTGTACAATGTTATCATGATTTGTTACATACAGTTAGCACATTATTGAGTTAAACAAACTACAGGTACTATACTGCTGAAATTGTTCTATGCACGTGACCTATTGCATACCTAGAAGACAAGTTGGTGTGACAAGAATTTGCGATGAAATTGCATTTCTCAGTAAATGAGGGCAGCAATCATTACAGACATTTGATTTGGCAGCATAAAACATAGTGAACATCTTTGTACGACTTCACACATATAGTGTACCGCAAACCTATGTACTATGTAAGTTACTGTATACGCCATATATTTCGCGAGTCTAAATTTTCACGAATCGGCAATTTCCATCGATTTCACAAGTGGTTAAATTCATGATTGTGGAGTCCTGTACTGAACGGAGAAGCGTACACACGTACGTCACATTCACAGTGGGATTAGAGTCAATATTTTTGCGTGTCTTTAATTTCGCAAATAGCACCTGACTCGCGAAATTCGCGAAAATAAAAACCTCGCGAAATAATCGGCGTATACAATATCTCATCACCATGCAAACCTTTACAGATCATAAGAGTGAACATCTTGTATGCTTGTTTTTACATCGATTCCCAACTTTCATAGGAAGCTGTTCGTCAAGTACCCTGATCCTCAGTGACACTCTTAAAAGCAAATCTCCAAAGGTGAAGTGACTTCTTTTCAAACTCCATTGTCTTTTGCCAGCGCTTGCAAATGTACAGCATGCTTCCTCCCCACTCACCAGTAGAAATTCTGGACATTGTAATAGGTCAGGTGACTCTTCCACACTCCAACAATATTCATCAAGAATGCCCAAGAGTTGCTATGGCAAGCAACATATTAGGTATGGTAATTGTTTGTCTGGTTTGTTTGTTTGTGTATTGGTGTTTCTGATGTTTTCAGTTTTGTTGCTGTTGTTGTTGGTGGTGGCGGTGGTGGTGGTAGTTGGATGTGGTTTTATGGATATATCTGTCAGTGAATAAATATCCCCGAGTCCTAACAGCACCATGTCCATGTACAGTATTAATAACATTTAAAATGGTGGTGAAAGGGTTAAGTGGTAAAAAAAAACACAAATGAACAAACAAACAAACAAATAGGTTCTGTTTTCAGCCAATGTAGTAAAATGAACCTACCAATGGCACTCTCATGTGAATTTTGTAATCCAGAACAATGGTGCATGGGAGAAATCCAAAAATTGTATGTTGATTGAGATTGATACCAGCCCCTACCATACAAACTTCCGGCAGTTTATGATAACCTTCACTTTCTGGAGGACAACAAGCCTATCACATGTAGTTTATAGCATAAAGCTGACTGTCTTGTGATTTGCTGTTTTTATTTTACATCATTCTGCTTTAATAACAATGGGCAAAAACAGTGGAATGGGTCAAAGTACAAATAATAAAGAAAACTCTGACCTGACTTAGCATAGTCTACTCTAACAACAACTCTCAAAGCCATTCTAAGCAGATGAAGAAACAATTTTTATGCTACTTCACAGGTGAGGCGATACACCCAGTGACAGCTTGCCAAACGGAGGTCAACCAAGGTCAGTGTTTGATTGGGGATTCGGAACTTGGAGCTTACTTCTAGCAAAACTCTACAGCAGCCACAGTGAAACTGAGAACTATACATTAGCGGCTATGGTTTCAAGGCTCAACCATAAAAATCTGAAAGGAGGAAGGACATTAAGACATGTACAGTAGATCTATATATAATCTCACAATGCTAAGATCAAAGATCAGTGGCACTCATCATAACAGGCAACATATTGAGCAGTCTTTTTGTTTTGAAAGAGGAAGAGAAGAATGCAGAGGAGGAAGAAGAGAGAGCTGCATCGGTTCGAGTTAATCTTGAGAGCTGCTTCCTTGTCAGGCAGGGAAGGCAACAAAGCTACACTAGTCGCATTCACATGGACAAAATAGCGGGGTAACAATCGCGATCCAAATCTCGAGAATTGTTTGCTCCCGTTCAGACAGCTGGAACTATCCTGCTAATTGCCTATCGTGATCATTTGTTGACCAAACTGTGCATGCCCGAAATCTACCAAAACTTAATGGTGACTCTTGCCCCTGTGTTCATGTGCGGTTCAATCATGCATGTTTTAAATGACAGGACAATTTTTTTTTTTTTTTTTTGCTCTAACAGTCGCACATGGTACAGTGCGAATTATTGTGATAATTTTGAAATAATCACAAAATTTTGGGGATTTGGATCACGACGCTGATTGCACTATTTAGTGGGATTTTTATGTCCACACAGACAAAAATTTCAAGATCTGGAGCACAATGCAAATCTCAAGACTTGGATAGCGATGCAAATCTTGAGATTTGTATCCCACTAATTTGCATCAGTATGAATTCCACTAGCTTCCAACTCTTTCAAAAATACAGGAGAGAGAGAATTTGACGATTTAAATAAAAACAATTTCATTACAAACACAGTAAACAAAATCATCTTCCTGTACAAAGACTTTGAGGAATTTGTATGGCTTCAAGCACATTAGCACAAAATCTCATGCACAAAAGTTTCACATCACTATTGAATAACATTATTGCAGTTTGCTTTTTTTTTTCTTCTTTTTTTTTTGTGTTTACGGAAACACCGGTTTTACAGATTTGAGGAGATATGATCATCTTCTAGAAAGCTGTACAAGTGAGAACTTTGAGAAGGCTCTCACCTGCATGGAGAATGCATAATATATTACCAAAAAATTAGTAAAAAATAAATAAAGAGGGAAAGACAGACTAAAAGGTGAGAGTACAATATGATTATTGTTTCTTAATTGCAATATTTGTATTCCAAATTGAGGATCTCATGTCTGTGCTCAGAGAGATAGAGAATGGAGGTAATTTTGAAAGACCAAGCATAAATGGCAACTCCTGAAAGAAGACAAACCTTGGACTCCAGACATTTTGTGTGCAAAAGTCGCGCATCAATTCACACACTTTTGCCAACTGCTTTTTCTACATGGTTGCCCTATTGGACCCTGCTTTCTCGACACAAGTGACCTATACTCGGGGGTTGACATTAATTTTGATCAACTGACAGTGGCCTAGCTGACATGGGTAATCTTGAATCTGGGTGCATAGTGCAATACATCATTTAGAACAGAGAGATGCAAAGTACTTGTAGAATGATAAACAATTGCTGTTGTATATGTAGTGGCATGCGTGAAAGTAACGGAACTACAGATTGGCGGTTAAATAGCAAAGTCATTCAGACCTAGAGTAACTTGCATACCTGCCAAAGAATTCAGGAAGTGATTCTTGCCACAGAAGAGCCAAATTTCTAATCCATGTGCCCAAACCACTCACCTCCCCCCCCCCCCCCAAGAATAATAACAAATAAGTTCACACAACAGAACACAAGGGAGTCACCAGTTACTTTTCTGAATATAAAGTGTACACTTAATATAAATTTCAGTCTTGCCACCAAGACACAGTCTCAAAGAATTTGTCCTAAAAGTTACATACAGCTCATCTTAACACAAGAACATGAGTTTTCTTTGCATTATTTGACAAGTATCAGAGTGTAGAGGAAACAAAAAACTCAGTACTTCAGGGTCACCATTCCAGAGAGGTTGTTGCTTTCTATTTTTCATTGTTTATCATTTTTGTCTTTTGCAGTGGGAGATATTTAAGGAAGTAAATTTCTTTATACTCTGTGACACACCCTCAACAATATTACGTATGTCATAAACCCGTGGACAATTTCAATGAAATGTTCTTCCACTCATTTGAAAGCAATTCAATATTGCACACACAAATACCCTACAAATATTTTCTTTACAAAAAAGAGGATTTGGATGATAGACGTACAGCTGTTGTCATGGTTACCTGCCGGCAGATTTCCAGTCAATTAGAGGCTTGAATGACAAGGGTTGCGTGATATTTCCTGAAGCTCTGCAGTTAATTGCACGCCCACACCTTATTCTTTCCTTTGAAATCACGCAATGCTATGCAACTCACATAAAAGCTGGACACACCCATATGTTGTTACTTTTTTTTTCTTATAAATTTCATTGACAGATGTGTACATGCAAAATTGCACAAAATTAAGTCTGTAGCTTGAGGATGCCATGCAGTTCAAAGCCACACATAACAAACCTATAGTTTGCCAACATTGACAGTAGCATGTGAAGTGAAATGCAATAGCTTTTGACGAGCAATAAAACGGTTAACTCTTTTGGTCCCGTTGGCAACATCAATACATACGAGGACAATATGGACTTCAGGCTGGTGGTCTGGAAGGGTTAAATGCATTCATTGAAGCACACAAGTAATGATAATGGGCAGCTTTCATCATTCACGTATTGTGCCTCAAAGAATGCAGCAAATGAAGGAAGGGGAAGTCAATTCACTGAAAGTGACGAAACAAAAGCAAAATATACTGTCAAACGCTTGATAAGCAAATTGGACTGACAATAATAGAACTGCAACCACTCGAAACCCAGCATGACACTATGGCATTCAACATGCTAATAGCAATTTACACATAAAAGAAAACAAAATTGTTCAATGACTATAACAATCCTTTTGTGACACCTATAATTTGTTCACTAGAAAAGTTTTGACAGACATGGTTTCTTCATGATTCTGGTAAAGATATCCCTCAGACAATATGCATGTTGTGCTCATAAAGTTGATTTCTCCATAGAAATAGTGTATCATACATTGTATAGGAAGAATGGCAAGTTTTGTTGTCTGTGTTTAAAATGAGGATTTTTTTCAGCAATGCAACACTCTAGTCATGCAATCCATTCACATGACTGACAAAATGCCTCACAAAGATACAAAAATTGTTATCACTTTTTTTTCAAAGCTCATTTAATCTCCCTTTAACCTTTGCTACTTTGCATATCAATACCACTTTTTATATGAGCCATTCTTTTCTTCTCTTCTGTACACATTTTTGGTATAGAGCAGGTATCTGGGTAGCTTCACATTGGATCCCCATCCATGTCCTGCTGAGATACAATCTGCACTGTCTACCTTGGTATATATTTTGGAGAGGAGCCATAAAAGCAAGTTCAGAAACATCTCATCTTACACCACACCTCTGGTCTTGTTTGTAGAAATGCATTCTGAGCCTTTCGATACCCCATGTCACAGTCTAGACACACCTCTGATCCTGTTTGTAAAACTGCATTTTGAGCCGACTGAAACAATGTAACCCATGTTAGAGATGAATACCAGTGTCCAATTACAACTCACCTCTGCATCAGTCATATTCTACCATAAAAAAAACCAGCTTCGCTCCACCCAAACAACCGTCATAAAAATGGGAGGAAGATACCCTTCTGAATACTCGACAGCAGCATTGCTTGTTGGTTGCATGAATTGCAGTGCCTTGCAGATCAAGATTGGTAGTGGTACATCCCGTTGATCCTCAATTGTTTGCCCCCCTCAGAAAAACTCTTGCATCAGGAGTGCACACTTCAAAGTAAAGTTGATTGTCAATATTGTGATTGATGTCTCGTACCCCCTCCCTAGCTCCCCCTGTCATGCCATAGCAGAGTTACGCATCCTCACAACGTGTCTACCGAACGGAAACAAACTGGACGTGATAGATATTGTATGCCCATAGTTAGCTGCAGTCAGGTTTGTCCCCCGCAGACTCTGACTCCTACTGCGGGTGCCTGGATTTGTCAGCATCCCAAACTGTTGCCGTAATGGAGGGATTTGAGAAAGGGCGGAAAGGTCCATGGGCGGTTGGTAGTTGATGGGTATTTCATGCCTCCTAACGATCCCCCATCCACATGCCTGAACAACTACTAGCCTTCTTTCCAGGTGCACAAGCATTAATTGTTGAGAGTCTCAACCTTCAATTTGACAAGTCCAGCTCTATTGTAGGCAGAATGTTTCCTGCCTTTTTGTGTAACAGTATTATTAAAGCAATTGAAATTCTGGACATCATGCGAAACAATCACAAAGCTAAAATCACTTTTCTACATTCAGCCAGTGAAACCAATCACATTATACGTTGTAGCTCACTGTATTCCATTCTCTCTATTTCGAGCAAAGTGATCATTCTCGCTGGTGCTCACACATTGCTCAAGACTGGATGAAAATATTTACTGGTAATATTTACACTACACCAGCATGACACTAAGGCTAATATGGTGTCTGTCTTTAGCATTACCCTTCTCACACAACTGGGAGGTGGATCCAACCCTTTCCCTTTGTGTGCAGAGCACTCACAACAGAGAACCTAACAGCTGAGAACTGCTCACATAATCACAAGTACACTCTCATCCAATTCACATCTGTACGTAACATTACTACATTTTGTATGTCGGCTATTCTATGGCATGCTGTGTTTGTTTTCCACCCCTCCCCCTAAAAAACAAAACAAAACAAAACAAAGCTAATGTTTAATGAAATTGTGCACATGTGGCTATGTGATGGCATTCAGTACAGGTTTTCTCATTTTTTATTAATGTACATCTATATACATGTACCACATTCTTCACTTTCAAAAGGTCTATTTTCTTTCACTCTTTACTGTAGGATAAGAAACCATTCTACAAACTGAAGTATTGCAATGCAAAACAAACTTCATGAATTTCTTTAAAGTCTCCCTTGATTTTTTTGTGAATCACCGTAATGCATTTTTTTTTCAGAAATGTGTGTCTGAGTGTGTGTGTGTGTGTGGGGGGGGGGTGAGGGGATACACATGCAGATAAAGCACCTAGAATTGCAAAATATGTAAGGGAAGATTATCATTGTTCTATTCCTACCAGACTGTATCTGAATAGTAGAAATATTAACATGTAAAATATGAATCAATAATAGTTATTTATTCACATCTAATGATCTCTAAAGACAATACATTGCAGTTCCATCTGAATGGATCTCAATCACTCCACAAGCCTACATGTGATGTAAGAAAATAAATGAGGCGTCCATGTCACCACTAAAGTATGCACATATCAAGGAGATAGAGACATGAAGGAGATAAAGTGTTTCGGTAACAATACCCACATTTGTTACAATGTGTAGTAGTCATCCTACTTTTAATATAGGCAGAGTTGCATTGGTATGAAAGTGAGAACAGGCAAGATAACCTCACTTCAAAAGAAAGTCAATCTATAACACAGTGTCTGCACTGCTGGTATGGCACGCAACTATTCTTAGCAAATGAAAACCTGCCATTGTTCCTTGGTGATCTATGGAATTTTGTTGATAAGGGAGAATATAATAACATTACATTAGGCCTATAACTCACAGCAGTGAATAACATTTTGAGTATGTGTGTATGCGCATGCGTGCATGCGTATCATGCAAGCAAATACTTGTAATCCCAGGTAGATTTGGTGAACATGAAAAAAAAAAATAATAATGATAATAATTACAGCACCTCAGTGAAATTTGGGGTATATCAGACAATCCCTTCAAAAGTTACAAATTTTCAAAGCTTTGATTAAATCCATACAAGTATGTTACTCAGCAATGGTGGCACCATAATTTTGTTTTTTCTAATTCATAACTTTACGACAATTCTTTTGATTTTCTCAAAGTTTACTGACAATTGTTCCATGGATACTGCTACATTCACTGAATCCATATATGCATTGGGATAAATTCCCCTTTAAATACAATTTGTACTTTCTGGGGCCCGTTGCATAAAACTTACCGTTGAATTTCAATGGTAACTACCGTCAAAATTAGGCATCACAGCCAATCAGCATCAAGGATTATAAAATTTACCGCTAATTTGAAGACTTACCGCTAGAAAGGAGCGGTAAGTCCAGCGGTAAGGGTTTTATGCAACAGGGCCCTACTGGTCAAACATCATGTTTTATTTCAGCAGGCTGACAATAGCAATAATTTCCATAATAAATGGACATATATACATGTATCTAGAAATAACAGCATCACGAATATGGATCAGTCAAGTCTCAGTCACACACAATGTGCCTCTGAAAGATGAGCCAAACTGGATCGTTATAGTGCCTGTGGTTTATATACACTGTAGAAAATCATCTTGTATTCTACTGACACTGTGACAGGGTGTTCAGACCAATGTTCAGACCAACAAAAAAAAAAAAAAAAAAAAAGGGCCTACACTAGAACGGTATAGCAGGGAATAATTTTCCAACTCAAATTTGATTAGCAATTCCAGCTGATGAACAATATTTTCAAATTGTATCCTGTATACTTCTATGAAAGAAAACTGCTACACAAAAGTTAGTTAGTGTAGTGGTGTAAAAATGCATAGCAAATTGCAATGCAATACCAGGAAAATTATTCCCAATATACCAAAATGGTATAGCTATACAATGAAGTTATACGTCTGAATGCTGACTAACGAAATGACATAACAAAACAACGTATAGTGAAACGACGGTCTGAGCATCGTTTTTAACTAGCACTCAATAACGAATCAGCATTCCATCATGTCCATTGTCATCTGAATGTATGTCTGTCACTCATGACCGTAACACTAAACAGCATGCACATTGAGAACCTGCACATATATATACAACGTTTTCCAGAATGGTCAAGATTAGCGTCTTAACGGTCTGTCAGCTATACGATGATTCTTTATACGTCATTTCTTTATCCAGTTTTGGTGTAAACTGGCTTGTGTCTGAACAGGGGGTGAGATACAAATTTGACATACCTCAGACTGTTTGAACAGTTTCAGTGACACCAAAGTAGTTTTGACTGCCAACTTCCACCCTGCTAGATGTCTGAATGGTAGAGCTATGTATATTTACACATTTTATGTGCCTGTTGGGTATTCACATAATAAGTTAAAAAGTTTGGCAGTAGGTGCACTGTGTTATGAAGGGATTTAGAAGCACTGGTTTGAGCACCTCAGGAAGGATGAATAAAGAAGGAACTGCATTTTCCTGCAGTGGGGGGATATCATTTATCACTAATACAGTTCCTCTTCTGTTTCTTGCTGTTTATAGAGTTGTATAAAAAAAATAACACTTCTTTTTTAAAGCTCCTATGAACAAGAACCAATTTTCTGTGACTGAACCCATGGTGCAGCATTTCTGACATTAATTCATGAGATCTTACAATTTCAGCAAAGATTGCTTTTGGGTTTTGTTTTGTTTTGTTATTTGCTTGCTTGTTTGTTTGTTTTTTAGGCAAACTTCAGATACACAGAAATGAGCAGAAAGTCCTTCTGCTGGACTTTTATTAGCTTGAGGGCATATCTCTATGGAGGAGACTTCTCCGCAACTGCTGCAACCGATCAGTCACTGTGACTTATGTGTGGTGATTTGAAAGACCAAAAAATAGCTTGCACTCTCACCAAGAAGGCAACTCCACTGCAACTCCATAGACGTCTCCAAATGAGATGGTGGAATAGTTGTCAAGAAGTCACAGAGACATCTCCACATCTCTATATGGTAAGTTGCCAATGAGTCTCTGGGATGATGAGAGATGGGTCTCCGCAATTTGCCGCAACTAGCCACAACTAGAAGGAGACAGCACGGAGACGTCTCTGCGATCGGCTGGAGACCAGAAAGAGTCTAAAAAAAAAGAAGAATTCGAACCTGTTCGATTCTCTCGCTACTCTCTGGAGATTTGGCTATATTCCAGGAGACATCACAGAGACATCGCTCAGATGTCTCCGCAACTTGGGAGACTCGAGTCGCTACCTGATTGCCAACTACAGTGTACATGTAATCTCCAGCCCAATGAGACAGGCTTTGCAATATTGTACAGTGTAATTCCCCACTCAATTAATGTGACGTACATGTACCTTGTTCAACAGCAAATTGCTCAATAGGCCTACTTCTTTTTACACAGGTACATGTTGTACATGGAATTGGAAACAACTCATTAACACTCCTTATCTTTTAAGAGGAATGCTCATGCACATTTTTGAGAAAGTTGTATGTACAGGGCCCCGTTTTATCAAAAGATAAAATTGATTTTAAATTTCCATAACACACAGGCTGCCATAGACTTACTTACTATATAATCAGTTTTCAGTCTTCATAAAACAGGGCCAAGGAATTACAAACCATAACTTCTTCCTAGCACCATCCTATTGAAGATCCGTTACATTACCCCTCCCCCCCCAAAAAAAAACAACAACAACAACAACAAACAAACAAACAAATAGAACAGAGAATTGATGTACAGCCTACATGTACAATTAATGAAAAACAAAGTTATGTTTTAATTGGAAACTGCAGCAAGTACAACAACTTCCTACTTCAGAGTGTACTTCACTTTCAGATTATGTTTCAGTATCAGTGTTTACTTTCCTGCTACACTTTAAAGTAAAGTAAGCGAGAATTAAGAGTCAATTTCTCTTTACAGTAGTCAGATATAAATCGAAAGATAATCCCTTTACTTGGAGAAAAGCTGTCAAAAAAATAATAAAATCTAATGGAAATGCAGAACAGAAGCCAGTTCTCCTCTATCACTGCATTAGCCTGCCCTACTACATGTATGTTTAAGTGCAAAATATCATGAGAAGTCCATTTTCAGAGAATTACGACTTCACTCATCTGTATGATAAAATGGAATAGGCCTACTGGTTGAGGTCAGGAATTCATGCTTTGAACATTTCTAAGTGAGATAATGAGAAGTCCAAGAGACATTTCATGTAGACCCTGCCTTAGTCACTACTTCAGTTTCATATGTGTCAACTTCTCAGAGAGAAGATAGCAGCATGCGACAGAAACTGTAATATTCTGGGAAGTGATTTAAAGACTAGAACAAAACAAAACAAAACAGAAACTTTCATGTGACCAACAAAGATGATGTAATGTTGCAGAGCAAGTAATAATAATAATAATAATGAGACTCTTATAAAGCGCTCATTTCTACCTAAAAAAGATACTCAAGGCGCTATAGAACAGAGTACATACAAATTGCATTGTGTCACGTTACAACAGTATCACAGAAAATAATAAGACAATAAACCAACAACAATAGGCCTATATACGTACACATACTATACATACAGGTATACAATATTGTCAATTTGAATTAAAAATATAGGTCTTGAGATTCTTTTTGAAACCATCGATGGAAGATGCTTCTCTAAGAGATTTTGGTAGGCCATTCCATAGTTTTGGGCCCATATATGAAAAAGCCTGATCCCCCCCAATTATGCTTGATTCGAGGTACCTGTAATTTTAATAGCGAGTTTGATGAACGGAGATTACGTGGTGGTTGGTGAAGATGAAGAGTACATACTTTTCAGTGACCAGAGTCAAGGCAAAGCAAAAAATTGATTGCAAAAGGACAAGCACAAAGAAAAGCTACACAGACAGACTGACAATAAAATGATTTAAAAGTATTCAAAAATTATACTACATGAACGGCAATTCACATTCATTAACAGTAAGTATGTGTAAGTCAGAAAAGCACGTTCTACACTCACAATTCTTCCAATACAAACACGGCTCTCCGATCACATACAGCCAATTAGGTCTGGAGGTGCTTTCCAATTAAGTTTTGCTCCATCCTAGGTGCTCATTATATGCCTTCTGAACAGTTTGACCTCTGAAACATGACTGAGGAGTTGGAGTTTAGCTTGCACTTACAATGTACTATCACTTCCGTCATGGTGCATGCTTTCAATGGGAATTCACTCTCATACATGTAAGTGTACATGTACACACTATAAGCATAGAGTTGTGTGCTTGGTATTACAGACCACAGAGTTTGTGAAACAGCTGTTGTTTGGAATTCATGTCACTTGAAGTTGGTGGTTGGTTTGGAAACTCGCTTCAGTATCTGAATGAACAATACATACTAGATAGTTCTTATCCCATTGAGGATGAGTCCTGAGTATACTTGGGCAGGGGTCTATGGGAAATGCGTGTTGTAGCAAAATCAGTCCGTCTTCCAATGGGTTAACATCAGTTAAAGCAGGTTTCAGATATATAGGGCTTAAGAACGTGAATTGAAATCCAGCAATGTTTACAGTCTGAAACCTCTCCAAGACTCCTTTGACTAGTACCTTTTCTCTTCCCTCTGTGGGTCAAATTCCAACCGGTACTAACCAACATCCAGCCATCGCATCGCTTCAGCCACAGACAGATCTGATCTTTGGGAGAGGCGCCAGAATAGCGATCACAACAGCTGTGTCAGGTTTGGTGAAATTAGCAGCCCCTAATTGCTGAAGCAATACAGGATGCCACGAACTACAGGCACAGGCGTCAAATGCAGGGGAAATTGGCAACACCTCTGTAATGAATGATAGCCATCTATGGTGCGGCACTCAGGGAATTTCCCACACACATTTCAGGAATGTATTCTTGTCTGAGACAAAAATCATGTTTTCTCTGATTCTCTTTATTCATGAATGCAATTTTCAACCAAGTGAAACAATGTGCAGTATACCTCGCTCTGCAGCAAGCTGCTATTGTTGAAAATGCCCATTCACCTGGGGCATCCTATCAAAGCTCTAGTATATGTCAAAATATTAGGTTCACACTCAGCTGGCTTCACTTTTGAAGTTACTTTAACGTTTAACTTACTAGTTGATGATAATGGAAAGCCATTGAATTAGTTTCAAGTTAGAATCCATGTGAACACTCAGAGTTGGCTAACTTTGAGTTATCATTGATGCTACTGTACTAACCACAACATTTGTTTTGGTTAAGTTGTGGACAGCTCAAAGATAAGAGCACCCCCACATATCACCACTATGGGCCCTCCTGTGAATGTGCAGCTATCAACAAGCTTGCTGTGAGCCTGACCCCTGTAAATGCTGTTACTTCCACATATGGACACCTCCAATTATGTTTGTTGCAAATCACATACAGTGTACCTAAAAAAGATTCTTTATACATACAGTGCAGACTTTCTATGTTCACCCATCTTCACCACAGGTAGAGTATTACAATTTCTGCTAACAATGCAGCTTATAACTGATAAGAAGTTACCATGCATGTATTTACAAAATAAAATCACCAGATACAGTCATTGTGCCTTTTGTGTGTGTACATGTACCTAACCTCTGATTCCCAGGTCAGGGGTTTCCTACAAAAAAAGAGTGTTAAATTACAGTCACCAGTCTTCTTATTAAATGATGAAGAAGTTGTCATTATGCATGAATAAAACCATACTTGAAGCTGAGCACCCAGTCACTTTAATCATCTTGTAGATATTGTGGTATCCTGGTACATTTCTAATGTCCAATATTCTATATGAAATATTGTTTTATTTTCAGTTGGATTAAACTAAAACCTGTTTATGATATACATGAATCTCCTTTCTTAACTTGGTGAAAGAGATATTGGATGACAGATGTGACTGTATATATTTTTAAGGAGATATTCTGCATCACATGTGTGCAAGCTATACTGTATCACTGACTTTGATCACAGAGTTTGAGTAAAGTAATAATATCAAGACTGAATTTCTACAAAAGATATTTAAGTTCATTGTTATTATTAGTTAGACGATCCTGTGATAAACAAAACTTGTTTGATAAAAAGATTTAAGAAGAAAAACAACTGTTGACTATCTTGTCCCAGATACCCAAACATGTGCTGGTTTTTATTACCAATTACTCACCATTTAAAAGGAGAAAGAATGTGTTAACAAATACATTTGTAGTTTGTTATGGTTATAACTAACAATGCACAAGTCGAGAATACATCAAAATTTGCATTTCATGCATTACACAATTTAGGACAAGCTTCTAAAGACAGTGGTTTCATAAAAGATGTTAGGATAGCAACTCTTGGTGAAATTGCAACTTCTCATAGCAACAGCCAATCAGTAAGCTGGATTCTTGTCATTCCATACAATTCCCATTCAAGCACAAGTTGCTATCATATCAATTTTTCATGAAATGGGGCCCAGATGGACTACATAGACTTTGACATTTTATACATAATTTGCATATGATTCCTGTGTTCCAGAGAGGGATAAGTTGAGTTTCCCACACAACTTTTGAAATGAGGAAGAAGAAAAACATCTCATAAAATCAGTACACACAAACACATAGAGTATCATGCACATGGTGAAACATGTTATGAGACAAACAGTTGTACATATGGATACAATGCAGATCTGTATCAGATGGACTGCTATCACTTGCTTGTTCCGTTCAAAGTCCAATATGACTGTAGATAGCACAATAGTCATGAGAGATATGATAAATGCAGACCGATGTAGCAATGGAAACTAATGGGGGTTTTGTTTTCATTCTCATGGAGGATATGGATGCTGCCTTTTAAATGGCTTGTATTATGGACACCGGCTTTGTACAAAAGAAAAAAAAAAGTTACTCTCTCTATACCTTTAAAAAGAATCATATATATCTATCCAATATTGTCATGATTATAGGTCATGCCATTGTGATATCACATCATTGCCAATAGATGTAACTATTGGACAGTATAGAGGTCAAATACAATTGTTGTGAGATTAAACGTAGCCACTCTCATAAAACCAATTTGAATTGTTGATCAGATACAAAATATACTGTAAAAGAAAATAGAAAAATCATGAAAATATCCCTAGACATGATTGCTTGCAATACTCTCTTCTCTATTTTTTCAAGGGCTTTGCAATGATTGTAACACTGCTATAGTTGCTGTTATCATAGTAAATATTCACTTACTCTCATCTCATTGGATGCCATATCTGGCTAGCACCACAGCAACTTCAATTACAGGTATGTGTGTGCATCTTGCTAATTGTTATCAGAAGCTTTATGAGAAGGTACAACACTTCTTATGCTAGTCCCACCATTTTTTGTTTTGTTTGTTTGTTTGTTTTGTTTCTTTCTTTCTTTTTCTTGCATGTAGCAGGTATATATAATAAACACTGTATGTCTGTCATGCAAATATAGAGTGATAACCTCTCTTCTGACATTATACCATCAAGGTATACCTAAGTCCTGAGCATTTTGAACAAGATGGCTGTCATGCAAAAATAATCAACCCTTACCTAACCTTGAGTTGAATATAGTTTTTATTTTTCTACATCCTCATTAGATATATATCTTAGAAGTGAGCTGCAGATGGACATACCAGTACCTGTAAAATATTAATATTGTATAGTTGTACCAACTTTTTTTAACATTTTGCTTTTAAATATGAACACAAATATTCCTGCATTAAGAAAAATCAGCAGCATAATCATGGGAAGCATTAAATTTAAACACATTTCAAGGTAGATCTACAGTGTACGTATATCACCTTTCTTCTCATTTGCCATCACAAGTGGTGTACATGTAGTCTCACAAAAGCACTAAACTGTTGGAAGTCATGAAGAGCATAATCTGCAGCACTTTGGAGGGACATGATTTTTCTCCCTTATATTCCACAATACTGATACGAATGAAAGATCGTATTAGCCCATTACTGAGCCCAAACACCAACTAGGGAGAGGGATTCTAACATTTATTAGACCTACAGGTAATGTTGTTCATTCGGTAAAGAGATGAAATATCTCTCATGATATCAATTGAAAGCCCAAATCACATTTAGCATGAACGGCATACATGCATTTCCTCCCTGGCAGCGCTGCCAACGTACATTATAATTTACAATTTAACACTATAAGAGTAAAACCGATGATAGTCAATCATCAGTAAAGACAGTACCGGTATACAACTGTAGTTGAGTGACCTGCCTGTCCTCATAATTAAAGGACAAGTTCACCTTCATAAACATAAGGATTGAGAGAATGCAACAATATTAGTAGAACACATCAGTGAAAGTTTGAGGCAAATTGGACAATCGATGCAAAAGTTATGAATTTCTAAAATTTTTGTGTTGGAACCGCTGGATGAGGAGACTACTACAGCTTGTGAGTCATATGCGTACAACAGTATAAAGAAAATGTAAAGAAAATTCAACATATTTTCACTTTTTTTCGCATAACAAAAGAGCACTTGACTTGACTCTTTCTAAAGGCAGGGGGAATAATATTACCCATAACATTTGTCGGTAACGAGTCGGGGGAATGTGTACTTTTTGCAAAAGATGAAATTTTGTGAAATTCTCTTTATATTTTCCTTATATTGTTGTACGCATGTGATATCTAAGTTATTCACACACTGCAGTAGTCTTCTCATCCAGCGGTTACTGCACAAAAACTTCAAAAATTCATAACTTTTGAATGGATTGTCCAATTTTCCTCAAACTTTCAATGATGTGTTCTACTAATATTGCTACATTCTCTCAATCATTATGTTTATGAAGGTGAACTTGTCCTTTAATGTTTATGCATGTTTAAATCACATTTCATCTCTGAAATTTTGTAAAATCCCACTCACATACAGGAAAAATGCTGAAGATTCCGATAGAACCACAAGTTCACTGATCGATACCCAGAATTTGCAGCTATCGTCGTCAAACGCGAACGATGCGGAATACAGTAGTTGTGTGCTAAGGAAGGGGCCTGCACATGCACCTTGTCACCCAACACTCCCGCAGACAAAGCACGTACAGTTGTAAAAGATGTGTGTGGGTGACCATGATGATACTTTACATATATAACAATCATGTAGATGGTTCTATTCCTAATATAAATTTTAGATTTTCATGAAAAATTTGGTTTTCAACTAAGTTTGCTTGGTTGTGGTAAGCCTGCAAAGTTTCAAGCGTGCTGAACACAGTCCTGGGCCCTGTCTTATAAAACTTGTGATAGAAATCAATCAATCACAAATCTCTTGAAAGCTACAGTCAATCGCAACCTGTGATTGATTGATTGCAGTTCTCCGTCTTAAATTCACAATCATATTTTTTTTATAAGATGGATTTGCATTCAATCGTAAAGTTGTGATTGATTTGAATCAATCATAAGTCTTTGAGACGGGGCCCTGGGCGTACATTTTTGTTAAGTGTGCTTATTGCAATTTTACACAGGGTGACGCCAACGGCATTTGTTAGGGCCCCCGACGAGGTGCAGGCACCTCACTATACTACTTTCTAGATCTAGAAATGTAGAATCTACACAGGAAACAAAATTAACGAGGTCAACGACACTTTTAGGCCTACCTGGCCCTGCCCCGGGCCTGATAGTGCATAGTGGTGAGTGGTGGTAGTTTAGGCCCCCCTACAATTACTTACTACCGCCAGTACCAGTAAATTTATGATAAAATTACTAGAGTAAAATATCCCGTTTGCGGCAGTTTAAGCATTGTTAAGGGTTTTTCCAACTTGTAAACAAATCAGGCAAATTATTTTCAACCATTTCATATATCATAGACAAGATTATTCATTAATGCAATTGTTTTCATGAAAGAAATTTACCATTGACCGACGCAGTTTTCATGATTTACCAGGGCAAAACCCGGCACAATTTTCGCCGATAAGGGCGATATGCGACGTAGTATTTCTGCTTGCGGCACGATGTACAATCCCTATGCAATGCGCGCGTGCTCCGCGATCTTCAGCTGAACGCCTTCACATGTCTCGCGAACATTGCGTAAGCGCCAATTCCCATTGCGAAAGCACGTGAAAATAGCGGGCGCACATGCATTGGCCGCAAACAAGATCGCAATTCTGGCGGTGTTGTTGTCTTTCTCGTGTTTTTCTGAATTTTTTCGATGGTAACATCCACTTTCCGAACAAAAATGGCGGCCCACATCGGCTCGCGAAAGTTCTATTTTATGTGAGGATATGTTTTCAAAATCCATGAGCATCGGGAAAACGACAAAAAAATCAAGTTTTTTGGACCATTATTTCTTAATTGTTATGTGAAGAAGTACCGAAAATTTTATTTTGGATGCGATATGTTGTCATTTAGGTGAGAAAATTTCACTTTCGTCAGAGATCGTGCCCATTTTATTGGTTGGTTTTTGTTGATTGCTAGTGTGTTAGTATATGTGTAGTGTGCATGTAACAATGCAATATAATGCTGTGTTTAGCTGTATATTACCGTGTATGTTGTACCTGCCGCGAACGGCTGCACGGCCGCTTACTGACGCAGTTACTCTAGGCTAGTATTGATTTTATTGAGGTGTTAAAGGCCTTTTTCAGCTAACAAAGGTTATGTTAATATGAGATTAGCCTATCATGTCAGTGATAAAACAACATCATTCTTTAAAAATGCATGATATTATAGCAGTTTGAATACTAGTAATCACATCGCATCACCCCGAACCGCGGCCGCCGCCGCGCGCCACGGCCGAGAGGGTGATGACGGTGGAGATGGATCTCACTAGTAACGCATAATTTAAGGCATGGGACTGTTCGCATTGAAAACGATAACAACTGCCGAAGAAAAGAGTGTTGTCTCTCTTACCTCGATATGCAAATAAACACGACGGCAGATGGTTTCTCCTACTTCATATCGGGCAGCTACCCCCTCCGTTTTAAGAAATTGTCATTCAAAGAAATCATCTATATTCAGCCAACACAATTGTCCAAGGTTTGGTACGGGTCTCTTCCCGGTACAGATAATATGCCGGAAGACAATGTTTATGATTATCCCACACACATTCACACACACACAATGCACACGTACAAAAATCAAAAGCCGAGACACTGCGCCAGTAGTGGTAATGGACACACGTCGTATCAAATTTATTGTCAACTTTTGTGGTGTTCACGTACACAGGCACATAGCCAGCGCTTCTGTTTCTCGTAAATACAGTGTACTGGTACTTCGAACATCCAGCAGTCAAGAAGCGCCATTCACAAACTTGTATCTTTCTGCAATTTTCTTCACTCTGAATTATGACATACGATGCTTGTCTTTCTGTGTAAGTGAAAGAAGGGGGAGGGGGTTATCACAAGTTTAAAGGGGTCATTATAGTTTTGATTGAGATGGGGATTTTTGCGAGATGATTAGAAACCACTTAGGCCTATATAGGGTTACAATAATTCTAAGAGGAATAAAAAGTTTATTTCATGAAAGACGGTTTTGATATCCAAAAACAAAGTAAAACAAAGTAGTCTTAATAAAGGTAACCCAAAACAAAATGAAACAAAGTAGTCCTTATAAAAGGTGGATCCAGCTTTTATTATTACTATTGTTTTACTGTATTTTTTGGATATATCAGCCATTTCAAAACCTATTTTCATCTAATAAACTTTTCATTCGTCCCATATTTCGTTAGAACTACATTGTTTTTCTTTGTTTTTGGCTATATCTCGACCATTTTAAAACCGATTTTCATCAAATAAACTTATAATTCCTCTCAAAATTTCATGCTCTTGTGGTTTCTAATAGTATAGGCCTATAGCAAAAAGTTAAAATTGGAATCGCAACTAAAACTGCAATATTGTAGCCTACCATCTCTTCACAGGCATGTCTAATTGACATGTTCATAGGGCGTGAGAATTCTCTCAACTTGAGTAATGAAAGCACTCACCTGATAAAATTTGAAGATGCATCTTATTTGAAGAATAAAAACAATAACAGTACTTAATGGCACAAAGATAATTCCACACTAGTGTCGACGTCAAAGGTTGTGAATGGTAAGCAAGACATTTTTCTGGAAAGTTCAGGTTAATTCTTTTTCATCAAATACTGTTATATTTCCGTGTCATTTTAAGCCAAGAAGGTTTTTGGGGGTTTTTTTTGTCCAAGATGATATTTCATTTCACTGATCCATCAGTGTGCTATGCAAAATACAATGAATAATGATTACGCTTAATGAAGGAAATGGACATTCAAGTCTTAAACTTAGCGATGGAATGGTTGGCGACTGTAAACGCAATCTAAGAAAACAATTTTTTCTTAAAGTGATAAAGAGATACGGTCAGTGAATAAGCCTGCAGAGCTGTTCTCTGGTCATCTCCGAAAAACCACCAGTCTTCACAGCGATATTTGTGTCTAGCCATCGAGAGATGGCGACATTTCATTTTCGAGTTTCAGTCAACATCATGATGGCGCATATTGCACTGTGGGGATTGCTGTAAGAGTGGAAATTTTCGCGGTGTTGAAATTTTCGCGCATTTCGCGCAACCATTCTAGAAGCTAGCACGAAAATAAAAGCACGCGAATATTTTTGCTTGCCATAATGTTCCAGTAGCTAATGTCTTGAAATACTAGTACGCTAAACTCTTCTCAACCGGCCGAGCGCGAAATTTATTATGGTCGCGCGAAAATATCGACTTTTACGATGTGTGTTGGCGTCGATGAACCACGTCTTATACAATATTTTTGTCGATACCATTAAGGACTATATCAACAAATCATATAGAGTGATTGTTTTGTGCAGGGAAATCATGCAGTAGAGCTGTGGTAGCTTCCTGGTTGAGTAAAAGTAATATGTATCCTCTGTAAATTTTGACAGAGATCATAGTCCATGTAAAAATCAGTGTAGGCAGATATATAATGTTACAGCACTTACATGCGTAATTTGACGATCAGACATAACAATGCTCTACGTGATCGAATAACAAGTTAGACAGGTGTTTATATGGCCAAATGATATTGATATATAATCTATACCTATGTTCGCTTGTAATATCCTGCAACCATTTTTTAACACTTACTAATATAAGAGCGATATCTCAAAAGTGAGTCTCTCATCTTTATCTTACACAGACTAATAAAGTGGTATTTTTCTGCGTACTGTACTATTGAATAGTGGTGTTCTCTATTTTGTTCAGAAGTAATAGTTTGAAACTTTATTTAAACTCTGCCGTTTTTCTCTTTATTCTCTGACCTAAAAAAAATCAATTGGTGAACAGATTTTCATTTCATATTATCTTCCACTCTAAAGTATTTCTTTTTAGGATCATCCACTGATAACAAGAATTAGAGTAACATAATATAGTATTTAAGTGAGATTGTGTGTATATGAGAGTAGTAAAACCGAACGTTTTGCAAATTTTTTTGTCTTAGTGAGTGGAATGCGTCACCATCAGAGCTGTTTTATATAGAGTAAGTTTTTAATAAACAACTGATGATGCTTTCTGTAAGGAAGCGATTATCCCTGGTGCAATTTTTACAAGCCCCAAAACACGAATGCATATGTCATGTTAAAAACATATTTGCGACAAGAAAAACTGTTTGAAAACTGTTTGCTTATTATTTTGATTGCAACCGTTTATGAACCCTGACGAAACTTAATGTCGCCACATACGCAAACATTCGCCGCTTGGTGAGATACCCCCATGTAAGGTAAAAACATATTATGTGGATTTACAGTGTCATATGCAAACACCTATTCATAAAGTTGTTTTTGTTGTTGTTGTTGTTGCTATTGTTGTTGTTTTATACAGGAAAATAATCTTGAAATAACAAAATACACGTGTTTTGCAAGTAAGGCATTTGTGTACTGATTCATGATAAATGATGTCGGCATAGCTGAGATTTAAAGACCTGAAAAAAAAAACTTGAACCACAATGCATGCACTTTTTAATAATATGTGACGTCTCTGCATAAAGATCAAGACTTATAGATTTAAAGCACTAAACCATGACGTGTACGTGGGATTCCTATCATGATATAACACGCCGCGTTCCG
The DNA here is from genome assembly GCF_040938485.1 of Diadema antillarum. Lineage (NCBI taxonomy): Eukaryota > Metazoa > Echinodermata > Echinoidea > Diadematoida > Diadematidae > Diadema > Diadema antillarum. Next base: position 30,380 of record NW_027272464.1, read on the forward strand.
GCGTATACTTTTGCCAGACTGCTCTCCTACACGTATTTACGATTGATAGGCATACGTCCAGTTCAGTTTTTCAGTTTAAATGTGCTCTATTCCACCCGACAACAATAAGTGATACAAATGAATCATATATCATTAAATTGTAAAAGATACAAATCAGAAAGTTTAATACAAAATATATGAGCAAATGAATAGAAAAGATGCATATTTTGCAACGCCAACAAAACAACAACAACAACAACAACAACAACAACAACAACAACAAAATAATGTAGGCCCTATGTAGCGGCAAAAAGAGCGATCTCCTGAAAAGCAAAGCTTGTAAAACGTAGATCACTCGAAGATCCGTACATTAGTTAGGGCAGGGAGGTGAGAGGAGCTCACCTCCCTGGTTAGGGCCTATCGTCAAGGAACTTGGCCCTTGATCTCATGTTTCATTGAATAGATGCGAATGAAAACGAAAACCCTGATTCCAACACAGGGATCTCTATATTATTTCCAACTGTTTAGGGCCTACTTTGGACAAAGCCAAGATTTTCTTCAACGGTCTCGATGGTTGTCCAATGGCTTTCAACCTCTCTCCTGAAAACATGTCCTTCCTTCTGGTCACTTTTGAGAGTTCAATGAAAGTCACGCGTTCTTCCCCTCGTGAGCCGCAACCATCAGAGGAAGGTTTTTGAAACCGATCACCGTCTTCTTCTTCCGAATATTTTATTCTTAGTCTCAAAATATTGTATTTTCCCCCAAGACGAAATTACTGCGGCTTTACCTCTCAGTATACCTGCAGGAAACGACTTCATCATACCCCTCCCCCTTTTTTCTGTATCTTCTCGACAGAAGAGTGAGGCCTACTTTAATTTGACCGAAAGATCGGTCTGTATCTGGTCGTCGGGGATAAACCTCCGCGGAGACTGCGTCTGGCTTCACGGATAACGTCAAAAAAATAAGACTCCTCCGGACAGACGGATCTTTCCGTCTAACGGCCTACTTTGTTGCCCGCTGATGACCCGACATCATGATCGCGAGTCAAGCGGTTTTCTCCGACACTTACTCCCCGATGCGATTATAAAAGCTATTTTAAAAATCACTTTTGAATTCCGTATTTATGTGCCCTGTAAGAAATATGCTGATCATTAAATCAGTCATAATGAACTTTAAAAAAAAAAAAATCGCATTTGCTTGAAGTCAACGATGAATTTCAACTTATTATTAATTTCCCGACACTTTATATCGGTCTAAAGAAATGAATGACTACTAGTAGGTCAATTGCTAGTGGAGGAAGTTTTAACCAGTAATATAACAATGATGTTTAATGATGAGTTTGTATTGTGTTTTGCTTAGATATAAAAATCAACGAACGATTTTTCTACATGATCGAGTTCTGGGGGATCAATGGAACTTTGATAGGCGCAGTTGTCGCTAATCATCGTCAAATCATCATTTTGAACACACTGGTATTATCGTTGTCTATAGAACCCTATTCATGTAAACTATTACTAGTAAGTGTTTATTTCAAGTGCCCTCAATGTCATCCATTATTTTCTTGCCTGGTCTAGTGAGGGCAGAATACCCATGCGTTCGCTATCCATCCTCAACGGTTCAGCCCTTGCTCATGATGTGAGTGGTACAGAGTGATACATGTCAGCGGTAGTAGTACCGACGGGGTGGCTGCATGCAGACGACGGCGATCATCGCATCGGATAGCGTCGTGATCGAGGTGATCCACTATCTCATTCTGTGATTCCGTATGTAAGTTTATTTTACCAGCTGATTGTTATGAATTCTTGGCTTTCGAAATACTGGAGCGTGGCAATGTTCAATCTTACGTGGACGTATGTACTCTAAGTAAGAATAAAGCGTGATTTATGAAGCTAAACAACCCATGTGTGATTTGAATTGCAGTCCCACTGCTAGAGATTGGTGTTAGCTTCTTGAACACAGACTTCGCTCCTCACCACTCCTTCGACCTTAACTGCGACCAGCCCCAACACGCAGTGTTGGGGCTGCGCATTGTAGCAGACATGATCATGACAGGCGAAGTATAGCGCCTAAAAATCAATATGAAATCGCAAAAATTCCGCAATATGAAGACTTACAGGTGAAGATGTAATGTTGAAGACTGACTGCGTTCAACTTTTGGTTCTGGCAATAGTCCCTTTCTGCTCGGTTTGATGAGTTAAATGCGACTCGGTCGAGAGGAACTCGGGAGAACTACATCTTATACAGTCAATGGATTTGAGATTTGTGCGCATGCGCTGGCCGTCAAGTCGTGTAGCTTTGTGGCAAGGCCTTATCCGTTGGCAAAACCTGTTGGCAAACCCTCTCGCTGTATATTGCGTTGCTTTCTGGGTGGGTGCGCGCGCGCACGCCTTGTCAGAAGGCTAAACGCATTGCGACTCCGCCAGCACATGAATATTTACGTGCGCAGTGTACTGCATACTGATTTCGAAAATGGTGAATGGGATTGGGAGCTAGGACTACGGACCCGTATATGGCCGTGAAAAAAACGTTTTTTCAAGATCATTGGACTAGTGTGAACAAGAACAAGGTGAACGAAGGGTATTAATTAGATAAGAATCTTATGTATACTATAAAAGTACGTTTTTTCCTCGTGATATTCGAAACTTACGGAGGTGCGAAAATCTGTGACAGACTGTGTATGTTTTTCAAGCTTACCGATATAGCACTCTATTGACTCAGGACGCTCCCACAGTGTGTAACTGTGTATACGGAGCGTCCCGGGGTTACTTCGACCTATGCCTCTATGCTTGTGAACATCATTGACATTGTCACGTCCAACTGTTAATGTTAGACATAGGCTCTAGTAATTTTCACACTTGGTAATATTAATACTTATTGTTAGGGACGATAGTGGGCCGATAGTGATCACACGTTGACGTTGTTGTTAATCATACTTATTAGGCCAAGTAAAAAAAGAAAGTAGTTTCTCGTCCGGGTTTTTTGAGCAAGGCGATGAGGGAGGTCCTTACTATTTGATATCTTACTATTTTTTCGAGGATTGTCAAAATGAAAGTAACATGTGTTTCTCGTCCGGTAATTCTGAGAAAGGTAACGAGAGAGGGCTTTACTATTTTCTATATCCAATTTATGAAATGAAATATCACTCTGGTATGCGGTAGCTGTGTTATGAGAGACCAGGACCCAAGTGTATGTCTTGCCAGCACTCTGTGCATTTTCAAACAAAAATATTATGTACAATACTTGAAATGAAACTTCATGCATGCAGAAATACATTTGCTTTTCCTTTCCACTACAGATGTCAAGGGAAAACGACCATCTTAATACTGGTATTTAGTGTTGTAATGGCATTTCTGATACCAGTGTACTTGCAATTCTGATGTATTGTGCTATTAATTGAAACAGGTATAAAACACTCTATTAACAAATGTACGACTGAAATAAATTCCATGATATTCAAAACACTGCTTTATTTATCATTGGTGTTTGTGACTTTTTGTGTCCACACAGCTGCGCTGTAGGCCTATCTTCATCTCTTCACAGTACAATTGTAGCACATTCACCTGGAAACTGGCTGGTACATGGATGTCAAAATGATACTGTTATGGCATTAAACATTTAAAGATGTTTCTTCATGTTCTAAAAAGACATTTGATAATCACTCATCATTTGGATGATGAATGATTCAATCACACTACAGGTGATACGACTCACGGCCGTGTCCATGAATTTACATCGTATAGAAAAGTATCCCGCAGAAATACGAGACAAACCAGAATCCGTGGAAGAGTTATTCATTTTGTAGATACACCCATTTAATAATTCTACATTTGCTACAAAAGCGCATTCATATTCTCTTCAAAATAGAATACTAGTATATCGCCGTCAGATGCAACGTTACAGAGCAGAGTGTTTGGGCCTCTACACATTCGAATGTGTTCATGCCTGCGTGCAGACAGCTGACAGACCAGGGGGATGGGGACCCTGACAGCTACAGACACGCATACGCGGCCGGCACGGCCACTGCACTGCACGGGCACCGTACCTTCCGACACTGCACACACATGCACATAGTCACAATGACATGAAAATGTATACATATACAAACTCCTCACAAGCATTTGCACAGTACAATTCATCCGCTTAAAATATGAGAAACGGGGAAAAATACGAACAATGCGCGAAATATGCGTGGAATATCAGCGATTGTTCGAAAAAAATGTTGCCGCTATCGCGTTCACAACGTACCGAGTGCGCTGTACATATACATCACAGCCCAGGCCCGCCGCGCGCCCATCCAACTACAGTTCGACTGCTTTGTGGGTCATTCCTTCTTGCCGAGCTCGCGCAATGTGAAATGCATGCGTTATATTACATACGCACTACAGAAGCTACAGCTGTACTAAGTAGAGGACGCAAGGCGTATTTAGCAATGAGAAATCACGATTGGTAGGTGAATTGTCGATATTGTTTTTTTTCGGCGGCCGAAAAAATAGTAAATATCAAAAAAGTCGATGCGGCAACTGAAATTCGATGCGGGCGGGGAGCGGGCTGGGACGAGAATTATGAATTTCTTGGTATTTTCAGCGCCATTTTGAAAATAGTAAATAGTAAAAAAATCGATGCGGCGGCCAAAATCGATGCGCGCGAGGACGAGAAACTGGTTTCTTTTTTTACTTGGCCTTAGACTTGTACGAGTATCTTGCAGATCTTCTTCTCCTCCTCCTCCTCCTCCTTCTTCTTCTTCTTCTTCTTCTTCTTCTTCCTCTTCTTCTTCTTCTTCTTCTTCTTCTTCTTCTTCTTCTTCTTCTTCTTCTTCTTCTTCTTCTTCTTCTTCTTCTTCTTCTTCTTCTTCTTCTTCTTCTTCTTCTTCCTCTTCTTCTTCTTCTTCTTCTTTGTTGCTGTCCAACACCCCAATGCAGGGGCCAACCAGACATTGGACCGAGGTTGAGCTGATGTTAGAAACTAGTGTAACCGCATCCCATCAGCTACCCCAACCCGGACTACTGGTTACAGCGCCCCACGCCGGGGTTTAGAAACTAGTTGCTTTGCTCTGTAGTCTTGGATGTAAATTTAGTGGAGTGTTACTGTTTTGAAGGAGTCCTTGTTTGTGATGCCAGTGACTATAAATATCGGTGGTGGTAGTGCGTTCCAATCTGTGGCTGTGTGGGACTGCGAATCACACACTCATTACCATGTCAAATGTACTGCCTACTAGATGACTCTAAAAGTAATTTAGGCCTAAGTCTAAACTTTCTTTTTGGGAGTTTGCCTGTAAATTACCTCCAGATGTGCATAGTCTAATCATAAATTTTATAAAATGTTCATCTCTTCTTTTCAGAACAGCGGATTGTTGCAATTGACAATAGACATCTAGATGTCTATTCTAAACTATAAAGTTATGACCTAACCTTGTCTTCTCTATCTCACCTTCAAGATTTGAAAAATAAATTTCAGTGCTGAATAGTTGAGATTGGATGGTCTTGCATTAGTAAAAATAGACTACATCCTTAATGCGGGGAAAATTTACCTCGGAGAGAGAGAGAGAGGAAAAAAAAAAACTTGCACACACTAGAATTGGTATGATACAGTATACTATAAGACAGTGTATTTAATTGGTAATTGAGAATATCACTGCAGACATTCTTTTTTTTTTCCATTTTCGTGAGCCGAGTCTTTCTTTGATGAAATCAAAAGAAGATAGAAAGTGTTTTAATTGACATACTTCCTTTTACAAGACACACTGGCTCGAATTCACAAAGGCAGTGCTATTAAAACCATGGTTTAAACCATGGTCTATGCAGATTTCTTCTGTGTAAATATGTTTGACAGATTGTGTACACCAACAGGAGACGTCCAGTAGCAAATGCGCATTGATACGCGCATGTCTAAGGTACGCCTATTTCACGCTAATTTTAGACCATGGTACAAATTTTGTACCATGGTCTATTAAAGTTTAAACCACCTTCCTGAATTCGGCCCATTGGGCCGAATGCATAAACGCTAGCAATTGCTTGTGCTAGCCTTTTACTCGAATCCGTATGCATAAAAACAAGCAACTGCTTGCAAGCAGAAGCTTTTGCTAGCAAGCACAAGCTACAGTGTATTGCTTGCTGCCTGCAAGCAATTGCTTAGAGACCAAGCATTTGCTTAAAAACGTATGCATAAAACATATCATTTGCTAGTTCTTGCTGGCAATTGCTTACGATTTTGCAAGCTCTGTAAAATGAGCTTGAGCTTTTGCTTAATCGGAACGTTCCCTTTTAAGTATCATTTTCATATTTATGAAAGAAAGACCACACTTGTGAAGTAGTGGTATAAATCTACAAGAAATTACTCATAAGTAGTGTAAGAAACTTTTTCATTTCAGCTACGGGAATGTCCCGTGGTTAGCACGCAAAATGTGATGAAAAACAGGCAGGATGTCTGACTTCGGTGGAGAGCGAGGAGACCTCTCCTCCACGTGCGATCTGGCAGATCCGGGCTGCTGTAAGCTGCAGTGATGAGAATCAGCCAGTAATACGTGTGTGTGTATGTGTCTGTGTGTGCATTTCATAGCTCTTCTGCTATGTCAGGAAATGTTTCCACACACACATGCCCTCTCAAATGCATGCTGCCACACTCGCCTTTGTTCTTATGTTCGCACAGGCGTGACGTCCCTTTTGTTGAAAACGCAAGCAATTGCTTGTGCCGGACAAGCAAAAGGTATTGGCATAAGCAAAAGATTATGCATATGGATTTAAGCAATTGCTTGAGCTAGACCTTTTGCTAGACGAGCTTGTGCTTTTGCTTGAAGCAATTGCTTACAGGCAATTGCTTGTTTTATGCATTTGGCCCATCATGTCACTATCTCTTGCAATTGACCTCAACAAGGACAATGTGCATGTGATACTTAAGGGCAAGATGACATGTGTAAAACCATGCAAAACATATCTGTACAGAAATGACATCATTGTCGAGCCCACCGGAGGTGAGGGGAGACGAAGGGATCGCCTGCGGCATCTGTCCGTCTGTCGTCTGTATGTCTGTCTGTCCATAACGCTACAAAAACTTGAATAACTCTCTACTGAAGACTTCAATTTCAATCAAACTTGGGAGGAAGAGTGGTTATACAAAGTTACACATTTTACCAAACATGAAGATCATCTCAAGGTCAAAGGTCACAGGCAGGGGTCAATGAACTTTAAGGCCCAATGTTAAGTTTTTACGGCGCGTTTTGATTATGGCTCATAACTTTTGATCCATATGTCCGTTTGTGACCAAACTTGAATGGTAGATGTCCCTTGGGGAGTTGAAGGTCACCAGAAGGTCAAAGGTCAAAGACGGGTCAACAAACTTTTAGGGCCCAATGTTAAGTTTTTACGGCGCGTTTCGATTAAGGCTCATAACTTTTGATCCCTTTGTCCGTTTGTGACCAAACTTGGCTGGTAAATGTCCCTTGGGGAGTTGAAGGTCACCACAAGGTCAAAGGTCATAGGCGGGGTCAATGAACTTTCAGGAGTTCATTAATTTCTTCTACGCGAATGGGCGAGACACATTTTGGTACTCGCCTTGCTTATAATTTTGGTTTGTACCATTGTAACAATGCATCTTATATGTTTTGCTTGCTGTGACATATGCTGGTTAATGCTCATTTGGCTTCAAAAGTTACTAAACTATATTTCTGTTCAACTTTTGTGAAGCACTGGATAACTTTCTTGTTTGTACAGATGTATTTCTCAATTATGATTAAATTGTGTGCATTTTGTGTGTTTACAGCATGTACAAGAGCTCTCGAGTGTCAAGGGATGTCCGAGTAAATACAACTCATCAATGTGGGCATGGTGGAATCATACTGACATTAGAAGTTGCTCGGGCATCGGTGAATCATAATATCAAGACTTCTATATGTGTAATCTCACATGGAGACTTCTCCAAGAAGCCCTCTTACACCAAGAAAGAAGCGAAAAAGAGTTTCGTCTTTGTCACCAAGGAGAGGGAAGCGCAAACTCTCTCTCACTGAAGTCCGGAAACATGTCAACTCACCAGTATCTATGTCAAAGAGCTCAAGTTGCCCAGCTCCTGGGTCAGGGTCGACGAGGGAAGCATCGGGCTCGATCAAGGCATTCTTTGCCAAGGCTAAGCCACCAACGTACACTGCATGCCCGGTGTGCTCACAGCAGGTCAAGTTATCAGACATCAACAGGCACCTTGACTCTGACTGCCTGGCAAAGAACACTAGTCCTACCAAAGATGCCAAACGGGAGTGTTCTCCTCATAATGCGAGGAGAGTAGCTGAAGTTAGGGAGGATGCCAAGGATAGAAGGGTAAGACGTCGACTGCAGGACAAGTTTGAGTCCAGCCCTCTGTACGGACATAGTTCTTCCAGCTCCGCTGCCAGTGAAGCCTGCACAATGCATGTGCAAAGATCAATAAGTGACCAAGACTTTTCAGACCAGACTGAAATCCACTCCTTTAGTAGATCAGTGTCTGATGTTACTGGAGTCAGTAGAAAGGTGCAAACAGCTAAGGAAACATCTGAGGATTCATCGGATTCCCAAACATGTACTACATCCCATGTCTCAGCGACGGCTGGACCATTAAATGAGAGGAAATCAAAGCTGAGCTTGAAGTTCAGAAAAAACTCATCAGGCCAGAAAGATTCAAGTGCTACTTCTTACCAAAGGAGTGATGCCTCAGCCATGAGTGAGCCTGCACCAAAATCCACGAAAGTTGTGAAATCACCATACTTCAGTGGTACTGATGTTGGGACCAAGCATTCTGCATCTCAGCCAAAATGTAAGATGAGCCCAATGAAAGTGTCTGTTCCAGAAACAAATGTTGTTGAAAATAATTCAGTGCCAATGGACAAAAATAAGGAACTCCTCTACCGTCCATCCTTGAGTATCTCTGCTATTAGAAAACGAAAACTAGAATCAATTCAGATGAAGGAACAGTCTAATGATGACAACCTGACATCCGTTAATCCAATCCAGGGGAAGACAAATGGTCCAACGTCCAGTGATGACCACTACCAATCTGCAGACTCCCAACAGACGGGGGATGTGTCGGATAGCAGCGGAGATGACCTCCCTGCTGTTTTATTCAGCAACACTCCCACGCCAAAGCATACAGAGGTGTCAAGTAAGGAGATCCCAGGCACTTCATCAGAAGCAGTTTCATCACGCCCTAGGAACTTTAAAACCAAGGAGGTAACATCTCCACAAATTCTGAGAGCAGTGGATACTCCAGTAAAGTTTAAGTCAAAATCAGTGTCACAGCGTTCACCATCGAGAGTAGGCCAGACTAATAACAGTTCACCTTCCCGCGTCAGGCCTGGGTATAAAACTCCACCCAAAGCCCTACCAACCACACCACCACCCAGATCTGAGCCGTTTGGTTCACCCAGTCAATTAGTCAACTCACCAACAAGATCTGGCATTGATAAAAGTTCACCCTCCACTGTCGGGCCTCCTGGACATGGCTCCCCTTCCAAAGTCTTACCCAACACACCACCATCCAGATCTGGGCCGTTTGGTTCACCCACTCGATCGGTCAGCTCACCAGCAAGGTCCAGCATTAGCGGGGCATCACCCTCGCGTTCAGAGGGCCCTGGAAGTCCACACAAACCACAGGAGCCGTACTTTATGGTTAACTTCAAACTCATCCTGAATGCTGTCCTCAAGAACATGTTTGATGCTCATCTCTTCAATGAAGAGGATCATGTACAGGTGTCAAAGTTCAACAGCCTCTCAGGTAAAGAACTGCACCCTCCTGCTCACTCAAAACTATATTTAAAAAACTCAAGAGAAAAAGTTCTTTTACTATGAGATTAACAAAGAAACTTACAATTTATAATTTGTTTGAATAGTAATGGAAAAAATATGTTATGTATCCATTTTAATGATTAGTGTGCAGGGCTAAATGTTTTATATTACTATACTTCTGCTGATAAGGTAAGAAAAGTGACACAGACTATCTGTTGTCATGGTATACTGTACTTACGTCATGCATACCAACCTCTCTCTTCAAGGAGATTTCAGACTCTGTTTACAGTATTTGTAGAATCATGGTTGGCATAGCTGATCAAAAATTCTGCTTGTTTTATCTTTTACCTTTTTGTCACTTTTTAAAGGTCCCGCACAACAGCTGTATGTGCGATTGTTCCAGCGCAAGTACACTTGGTTTCGGATATCAAAGATAGACTACCCAAGAATAGCTGCCAATTTGAAGCCTCTTTTCAACCAGTTGATCAGTAGTGGCCTTGTCATGACAGGTAAGTAGAATGAGGCAAAAAATAAAAAGACTTTTAAAATCACACCTTTGCAGTAATTCTTTAGACCGACTATCTTAATAATGAAAGAAAGATACTATTAAGAGGGGTAAAGGCTCGGGTTTGAGTTTCTTCAGTTTGTCTCCCTCTACAAATGAGAATTTGTTAAGATCGCAACTGCTGATCTGTAAATTAACAAACATGTCGGAAAAAAGGAACCAGTGGGACTCGAACCTGTCATCTACTGCTTTCCGGGCTGCCTTTGCCCCTCTGAATAATATCTTTCTTTCATTTATCCTATGCCTTGTCCGCCTTTAATAGACTACTTAACATAACAATGTCGGAATCTCGGAGCTTGGGTATTTGTTCCATGTTCATTGTGTCACTGCCGGCAACCAGGGACAGCCTGGTGGTAGTGTCGCTGCCCGGAAAGCAGTAGATGACAGGTTCAAGTCCCACTGGTTCCTTTTTTCCAACATGTTTGTTAATTTACAGATCAGCAGTTGCGATCTTAACAAATTCTCATTTGTAGAGGGAGACAAACTGAAGAAACTCAAACTTGTATCTTAATAATGTTTGTTACTGCCATGAGTGCGAATATTTCTCTTCCCCTACCCCAGCTTAGAAAGACTTCCCTGCTGGTTACATTTGGCACCAGTCTTAACATACTGGTATTATGGTGTCTTTGTCAGGGTGTTTTTATTTGTCAAGTGTACTATCTCTTCCATATTTTTGTAAGCATAAAGCATTTCAAGCTTATAACTCCCAGTACTCTTCCTATAGAGCAGTCAAAGCTTGTGATGATGTAAGTATCATTACTGTGATAAAAACTCTTGATGCTGGGCATTTTGGTATCTTCCAAGATATTTGTAATACCATGTTTACACATCTTAAAACCAATGATCTGAGGAATAATATCGAATCATGCAGACACTTTGTTCAAATGTAGCAACCACCCATGAGAGTGTGCAGCCTTTCTTTGTGCAAGATTGATTTACCATCTTCAAAACCTTTACGTTTTGTGCAATTCTGTCATCGAATGCCTTCTGCTGTAACAGTAGATTGATATTTGCTAGAGTGGGTTCTTTGTGTCCATTGATGTCTTTCTTGTTTTAAATCATCAGAGACTTCGCTGGAAGACTTGGGTGTGACCCTGAAGCTCCTAATGGCCCCCGACCTGAAGCACCTGGCCAAGGATCTGAAGGTGGGTGGGGCTGGGGCAGGCCGATTAAGCCAGAAGGAGGAACTTGTGTCGGCCATCATCAAGTATTCCACTAGTCAGCGGTCCATCTTTGCCTCTAACATGAACGCTGTCGTGCTGAAGAAGTGAGTTTAATGTCCTTCTTGTGTATTCTATACAACTAATATACCAAAAACATTCATTCTGTTCAGTAAATGTCACTGGTAACGAAAATTTCTGACAGCATATCTGGACTAGATGGAAATACTTTTGTGTACTCATTTCCAGCGAAGTTTCTTCTGCCCTTGTGAAACATATTTTGCATCATTATGCATGACTAACAAGTTCATATTTTTCACAGTGTATTAGAAAAAGAGTGCTTAGTTCTTCGTTGAGATTATTCAAGTTTGTCTTATTTAAAAAGAAAATCATTTTGTTGTTAGGCACATGTAATTGAGTTTAGATAATGCCCCCACCCCAAAAAATAGTTTAGCGATGATCCAGTTCAACCGAAATCTTAATCATATGATGTGAAAAGAGTTACTAATACTGGACATTTTTCATTACAAAGAGAAATGTTTATATTGCAACTTCTAACATTACTGATAAATAATGGATGTGTAACTGCAATTATGTGGTTTACAGAGCAAAGAAACTCCTCGGTCAGTGTGTGAAGCTCAACAGAGAGCCAAGGACAGTCTTCAACAGAATCATCCTCCTCTTCTCGCTGGTCAGACAAGATCTTGTGGATGACGAGAAAGGGAGTGCTGGACAGTCCGCCCTGTAAGTTTGCCTTTGCCCGAAGTAAGGTTTTAAGAGTCTGCATAAGTACTGACCATACTAGAATGGCAGCTGTCTGGATTGCACATCACTCTTTGTGTCTCTTTTGTCAGTCCAATTTTAAATATTTGAAGCTGCTACAGTCAGCAGCATCAATATTTGAAGATTGTTAGGGCCTTTTGTCCATATCCATTTATTTTTTATATATTAGGGGAAAAATGAGCAAAGAAAATGGGATTCCATTGGGATTTGAACCCAAGACCTCTGGAGTGCTAGCCCGGTACTCTACTGACTGAGCTATAGAAAGCCCTAGTACAGTGTTCGTCCCAGAAACCCGTAATTGTATGGATATATATTTTTTATGTTGACATGTTTGTCACAACAAATTCAGTTCCATGACTAGTTGTTTACAACTGCATCATCATCATCATGATACAACTGTATTTCCATGTGGTAAAGTCATCATCATATTTTTCCATGTGATACTCCATCTGCCGTGAGTGAGAGGCCATGTTGATATTTCCAGGTCTTATTCTGAGAATGTTTCTGACTGCTTGTCAAAAAATTCAGTAATGATGTTTACAGTGCACAGTTTCTTTATTTTTGTGCATATGATATTTCATGAATTTGGTGTACATTATACAAAGATAATTAAATGAATGGTTGAATGTGTGATCGAGAGTCATATTGAAGTATTCCTTTTCAGGAGAAAAATCATTACTGTATGAACTGAAATTTTCGCGGTGGTTTTATTTTCGCAAATTTCGCGAATCGCCTTTGAAAGTTCAGTTAGACCCTCGCAACTGCAAAATTAACAACACACGAAAATGTCCTCCAAGTAGCAATTTGCGAAAATATCTGTACGTGGAAATTTCAGCTCGTACAGTACTTTCCCACCTTGGTGACAATATACTGTGAATGTGCATTATGAGATGTAACATTTGTGAGAATTGTGTATTTCCTAAACTTCTGTTGACTTCATTTCATTTTATTTCAGTCTTTATTGTCCATATCATGGATATTTGTTTTGTTCACATGCTTTTTACAAAACAAAGTATACAATATACAATTACATAAACAGCATTCAAATGACATATAAGACATAAAAGAGGCTCTTTTTGCTAACATTATAAAACTGATAAACATCATAATTATAGCATATCTTATATCAACTGCAAAATTCATAATGATAAAAACACTGAAGTATATAACATATACTGTTTATGTCTTCTTTAATGCAGTTTCATTGATTTTGAGCCTTACAGCTTATTTTATTTATTTTTTTTTTATTTTATTATTATTATTATTTTTTTTTTGGGGGGGGGGGAGGGTTGTGTGGAAATCCATGATCATATCTGTTTTGTGTGGTATTAACCCGTTGAGGTCAGACTGATTTTGCTACAACACGCATTTCCCATAGACACCTGCCCGAGCATACTCGGCACTTGTCCTCAGCGGGTTAAAAGTAATGTTGGCCTTTTTTTCTCTCTCTTAATTAATTCTTGCAGTGTGTGATAATTGAAGCTAATCTGATATTGCTGATTATAAAGGAAGTTGTTTTTCCACTTTGATTTTGACCTCGTTTACGTAATAGGCATTGTTGTACGAAATTGTGTATTATGTTTGTGCTTTTGTATGTATCTGTCTCTTGATAGACAAACGGAGCTACTTGTGAATATGGGCAGAGTAAGTTATCCTGTCTACACTGTCAACAGAAGTAGAAGCTTCTTTGCCACCAGGGAAGATCTGTTGAGGTACTTGCCTATTGCCACCCATATCTATGAGCATGTTAATTAATGTGTTGCAAGCTTTTCTCCAGAATCTGATGACAAATCTTGTTCATGCTTTTATGCCTCATCTTGACAACAATCCTGTTGGTGTGTATTTATAGAGATCTTAAAATATCCCATGCTTTCACTATGTTAAAATGATTTATGTGGGTAGTACATAACCAATTTTTAAAATTTAATTGTTCAAACAGGAGAAAAAAAATACTGGTGTGTGGATTTGCATGTCTCACATGGGATAAACCAGCATCAATATCCTCATTTTTGAAAAAAAAACAACAAACAAACCCAGGTATGAAGTGGCCTTACAGTACGAGAATGATATCGCAGATGCTCTCGGGATCAACGACTTTGACCTAGCAGAGAGGCTACAGACGTCAGCAACAGCTGCTGCAGGGGAAATTCTCAAGGATGAAGATATACTGCGGTTGGTAGAAGAGGCAGACCTTTAGTATCACTATCACTAGCATCAGATACATGTAGATTGAGAGCACACTTTAAGCTAAATTGTTATGTATTTGTGAAGCAAGCAGGAGATATGCAGAAATACAACAGTAAAGACATTGAAAAGTGAAAATGTAAATCACTAGAACTGTGCATATACCATCCTGTAAGTTGTAGACACAAGTGTTATGCTTGCTATGATAAAAGATGTGTGTCTGTCACAGCTCTTCTGGTGCTAAATGTTTTAAATTCTTTTGATGCATGAGATGACCCTTAAATGGCAGCACCTCTTTGCTCGTGAAAACTTGCAGTGGTGGTTATGATCATCAATATGTACATTGTGATGTTATAAGATATGCACATCATTGCAACACCCTTGGAAATATATTTTCGATTGTGAATAAAAAATGGTGAAGCAGTGTAGAGGAATGTGTTATTTCACTTGTACACATGTACATGATGTCTTTTATGATTGCATGAAAAGAGAATAAAGGAGTATCATGTAGACAATGTGAAGTTAACTTTTGTTTCCCTCATATTTCTTGTTTGTTTGCTTGCTTTTTCTTCAACAAGTAGACAAGACAAATCACTACGGACATTTCTTCGCTGCTTCACGGCGGGCTGGGTATACACGCACATACAGTACCAGGGAGTCGACATCTTGCAGAAGCAGCGTCGCTATGGCGAGGCAGTGGAGATGCTGCGCTCCATGCTCCAGCAGACGGTCTACTGCCCGGACAGGAGGGGTGGGTGGTGGGACCGACTGGCACTGAATCTGGACCAGCACTGCAAGAAGCAGCATGAGGTGAGATTTTTCCTCTTCTTCTCCTTGGTGGGTGACCGCAATCAACGTGTTGATTACCATGTCTCTTTTAACTCTTTATGTGCCATGGTGTAAACCCCCCTGTGTGCCACATTATTCTGAGACAGCAATGTAGTCATGCTTTTTGGTAAACATTCTGCTTTTGAAATCTACGTGAATTCAATAGATTTCAGTTATTACCCTGGTCATGTGGTCATGTAATGAGCAAAGGCATAGAGAAAATGCCAAGCTTTCCTTTGTGTAAATTGTATGACAAATCATTGACCATTCTTCTTTTAAATGACCAGTAGGTACATTATATATTGTAAAGGCATGACTTTTGCACACAAAACAGTGCCTGAAACTTATAATTTACTCGTAAATCCAGTTGGGAACACCACTTGATAGCCAATCATCACATAAAATGCAAGCCACATGTGACAGGAATGGAATCTCAAGAAACGCTTTCCCTGTACAGCGGCATTTGGGGATTTATCGATCGGTTTGGGCGGGTTTGTGGGTTTGAGCAGAACGTGTGAAGTTGGCACGCCGTCGACTGAGTCGGACGTGCGAACGTGGCACATGAAGAGTTAAAAGAGGTTGACGTTTCATGTTGCAGTAATTTGCCTTCATTTGTCACTTATTGGCTAGTCTTGTTGAGGGTAAATAATTACCTAAAACCGATAAACAAGTAAATGAAAATGAATTAAAAATAATGTTGGCTGGGATGTTATTCCCTTCTCGAGGCCCTTGACACAAAGGTACTGATGGTACTGGCCTCGATAACGTCCTGTGGAAGTCCATTTCAAGGAGTTGACATCCAGCAGAAGCAGTGTTGGTACAGCAAAGCCCATGCACTTTGCAGTCTATGGCCTCATTCATTCTACAGAGTAACAGATGTATGTGATGATCTGGGTATCAGTGAATTTCTGTTGCAGGAAACCACATTAATATGTATCAGTAAGTGGTGATGACAAATCAGCATTAAGATTATGCCTTCAGTTGCATGAAGTGTAATGCTTTATCCATTATGCAGTGATATGCAGTAGTAACCACAAGTAGGTACTGAAATGTCCGCTGCGGAAGAGCCGTATTGAAAGATGTAAGTCAGTAATTTGTATATAAAAAGAGGAAAATATGCTATATTCCAAAAGTGCATTTAGTTAGTAAATCAGAATACATGTAGCTCCCTTGAAAAGTATGTGGTAGGCTTAGGAGGCTACAGATTGATTGAGTATAAATCCGGTTACAGATTGATTGAGTATAAATCGCCATCTCTTTTCTGTGCCTTGAAGTCCTTGGACTGCATCAAAGAAGGACTGGCTGACCCATATGTCAGGACAGGTCATCGGCTGGCCCTACAGCTGCGTGCCAAGAAAATCCTCAAGTCGAAAAAGAAGGATCTTGCGGCCAGGGCCAGTGAATTCCAGTTTGACGACGTAAGGGAACTACCCAAGGTGAGAAATCCCCATCTTGTTCCGAGAATTCCTCTTCTAAGAAGTATCTATTATGATAATTCCCTACTGCACATCACATCTATGTGCATTGAAAAATGCTATTTTTGGAATCTCATCAATGTGGATTTCTAATGGATGTAGATAAATCATATATGTTTTTGGAGAGCAAATTGTTTGGACAAATAGGGGCATGTGGAAAGATTTTCACATATAGCTGTGTCACAGAATATTTGGTGGGTTACAGCCGAGTAATTGTCACCTTGCTGACTGTATTGCACAGTCATGACACACACCACCCCTCACCCTGGATTCCCCACATAGAATGGGCATGGGGAGATGTTCCTGAAAATGTATACTTAGCAATAAAGGCTGGAATATTTACTCATGAATTTATTTTCTTAGTATAGTCCACATTTAAAAAGAATGATGGGGTTCTCCTTTTAAGTTTATAATGCTGTATTTTCACATAATTATTTCAAGATTAAAAAAATATGTTGTTACCTTAATTTGATTTTTGACAGTTAGTATTTTTCTTTAGTTTAAGATGTTAATTCAAGCAAGGCTGATTTTGATAAAATAACCAGTGTACTTTTTATTACAGAGGGATAGCTAAAAATTTATACAGTTATTTAGAAAACAGTTGATAATGTTAACTTCTTATCCTCAGGCACTGATCAAAGGAACAGTCCTCCCCCACCATGGACCAGGAGTGAGGAACACTTTCATTAGCTCTTATCAGGGGAAGACGGAGGCTGACGAAGGCATCGTGGTGTGTAGTGTGGAGCAGGTAGCCCTTGAGCACTACAAACAGCAGGGTTACACTGAAGGTTAGTGTGGGCATAACCAAGGACTTGGTTGGCAAACCACAGCCTGGGAAAAATCTTAACCCGTTGAGGACGGTTTGATTTTGCTACAACACGCATTTCCCATAGATACCTGCCTGAGTATACTTGGGACTCGTCCTCAACGGGTTAAACAGGGATGGGTCCCCTCTTGCAAGCTCCCTATTTGCTCCTGGATGCTCAAAGACTGATCACTTATGTCAGGGCTGTGTCAAATTCTTGATTGGTCTGCCATTTGGTGTGGCAGTGAGAATGAAAAATTGACATTTTTATATTCATCTGACTTTTAGTTCTGTTGTGCACTTGACTAATCTTTCCTGTCACCTTTTGTGGAAAGTTAACTCTATATGTGGATATCCAATTATTAGCAAAAAATATGTAGAGTTGAAGAGCTTCTTGATGACCCCACTTGCTGAGATGTCACTCAAAATTGTATTGCAGTTGTGCCTGACAGAGACATCTCCAATGGTTCGCAAATGAGAGATGCTATCTGGACTTTCTCGCTATATCAGATATTTGGAATAATATGCTCTGTAGCAGTTATTCGCTGTCAGTCTGATTACAGCTGTGGTGCTCGAGTTTGAAAGGAAAATTCCACACTACATTGAAAACAGCAGTTTACCTGATAAATCCCAAAGTAACAGTGAGAGGAAGGTGACTAGTGTGAGCTATGCTGGTGTAACCAAGTAATCATTCAGATGTGTGACGTATTAGGTGCTCCCCTCAAATTTTATGCACGTTCCTTGTGCAGCACTCTGATTTTGATATTGTTGAGATGATATATTTGAGCTATCTAGTGACCAGTAGAGGCTGTTGTAAGGCACCTGTGCTTTGGTAATACATGTTGAAGATTTGTGCATTATGTTCCCCTTTGATATGTCACCCATCCAACAGGAGTTCATGGAGAAGGAAGCACGTACAGTACTCTGGTCTTCATCTTGTTCTGGGAGATCGTCTTCGATAACAGTGTTCCTGATGTCTTTTGCTACCCATATCAGGTGAAAATGAAGTGATTTCTCTGTATATGATGGGATGTGTGTTGTGTGATGTGCCGCTGTGGGTGTGTGCTCTGAAGTGTGTGAATGTATGAGTACATCATATGTGTGCTTGAGCCCTCCCCCAAAAGGGGGGGGGGGGTTGATGTGGTTTATGCAAGTGAAATCATTGTGCTGTAGAAGTCAAACTCTGTATATCCACCATGGATTAATTTGGTTATGGCAAGTTTTACAAACAGCTGCTTCCAATGTGCATTTAACACTCTATGCATTGCTGAGTTCTTGTAAAGATGCTATGATCACCATTTGATAGCTGTTGCATATATATGCCATTGTTAAATCTTTCTGAGTCTATGACAGGTTGAATCTGATTTTCCTCCATGTGATTGGGCACCTGTGTGTAGCAAGAATCAAATGATGTTCATGAATTGTTTTAATAACCTTTTTGTTGTCCACTTCCCCATCCCCCTCCCAGTCCGCACCCTTAGACTTGCGGACAGACCACTTCTTCAAGAACCGGATGGCAGCCATCCAGCAGAAGCTGACGGAGATCAGGGAGGCTGACCGGGAGCGGCTGGAGGCCATGCTGGCTAGGAACTGGCTGGAGTATGAGGGTGACCTTTGTGTAGGGGTCAACTGGGAGCTTTTTAAGGATCTTAATCATGCCAAGGTTAGTTTATATAGGATGTAGTAAATATTCTATTCTGTGACAGCTAGAAACTTGAAAATGTGAAATTGATCAGTATTTCTTGTGATCTTAGAGAATCTACTTAATAAGAAGTAGAATGTAATGTATGTAAGGTCTGTGGATAGGAATAAACTTTTTACTAAATTTCTTGAATCTATTCCTCATGCTGTATGTCTATTCTTTAGCCTGTTGTGTCCTGTGTTTTGAGATTCTGTGTGGGTCTGTACTGTGCTCATTTTGTGATTGATTTGACAAATGATATTTATTGATAATACAGTGATAACCTCTACAGTATTATTACAGTGTATTCCCGTTATGACGAACAGAGTGATAACAAAATTCTCATTACAACAAAGTAAAAATTCTGGTCCCAAAATTATCATGTTTTCTCTTTGTATATTTTACTGTTCGGTTGTAACAAAATTTCGATATATCAAAAGAATACTGCTGGTCCTGAGGACTTAGTTATAATGGGGGAGTCTGCTGTATTGTTAGTCTGACAACTATATGGGAATACACCTAAGGCATGTAATATATGTCTTGTGTTTGAGACACTCAAGGGATGTATAATATCGCAATGTTGTTCTCACCAGGGTCTCATCAGTTGCATCGGGGGACTTGTCTTGAGCGCCATCGCCGAACGCATCCTGAGGGACCACCGTCACTGCCGGGGTGGTATGCCGGACCTCACCATGTGGAATCCTGACACGCACATATTTAGAGTGAGTCAAGGATTTCCTTTATCTTTTATTCTTTTAAATTTCACTCTAGTGATAGTCTGCTATTCCTCTGTCGTGTATTGTTGGGAATCCAATGATAATATGATGGTGCAAATGTTTAACAGCTTTATCAGAGGGGAATTTTACCTCAAAATATACATGTGGATTCAGCGAATGCAGAAATATAAATATTATACCTAAATGAAGTTTGAGGAAAATCTGTTAAAAAGTTATATATATTTTAAAATAGTTTTGGTTAAATCCATGTGTCATCATTTGTTGGATGAGTGGACTCCAACAATTTGTGATGTTGCAGTTGGAGGATGGTATTCAGAAAATGAGAAGGGAATTCATTTGTTTCATGAAAAGGACTCATTCCTTCCAACTTTTTACCGACATATGTTAAAGGGATTGTACAGTACTGGTTGAGGTAGGGATTCATGTTTTGAACATTCCTAAGTGAGATAATGAAAAGCCTCTTATGAAATGTGAAAGAGCATGTGTGTAATTTTAAGAAGGATTCAACGTTTATTTGATGAAAATTGGTTTTCAAATTACCTGAGATATCCAAAGAAAGTGCTAATAATAAAAGGCGACATGCCACAACTTTATTAGAATCTCTTCGTTTCACCTTGTTTTTGGATATCTCATCCATTTCAAAACCGGTTTTCGTCGAATAAACTTTTGATACCCCTTAGAACTGCATTCCCCCTTACATCAGTGGTTTCTGAATATCTCGCAAAATGTGAAAAGCTAAATCTACACCTCGACCAGAACTGTACACACCCTTTAAGGGTAATATGATTGCCCCTGTCTTCTGAATGAGGTAAGTCAAGTGCTCTTTCACTATGCTGGAAAGATGAAAATAGTACTCACACAGAAAATTCAGGCTACAGGGAATACTGTACCCTCATCTTATGTCCTACCTACCAAATAGCATCTAATGAAAACCAGATGGGCATTAACCCTCCAGCACCCAAACCACCTTTGGCCACCACTCTCAAAGTGACTGAATCAACTGTGGTCACCCTCAGAGGCGTGTGCCTTCTGTGTAGCATGTATCTGTCTGTGTGTGCCAGTATGTTGGTATGTAAACTTGTATTGGGGTGTGTGAAAATGTGTGTGTTTCTTTGACAAGTTCTCATTTCCCCTGGATCACCCTGCTCTGTAAATTATTCTGCTTTCATAGTGTTATAATAGGTAATCCATACTTCGGTAGAAGAGGTTGATGCTGTGAGAGACACACAGGTTCAGATAGGTTAATATTGCTCAGAATGGATTTCAAATCAGTACCCTCCTGTCTCACAGTCCATGATGTGTAAGTTTTCATGAAGAAGTCTTCTTGTAATAGACTGAAGAAGATTTTCTGATTTGTTTTAAACAAGAGTAGCATCTTTGTCCAGGCATATTAGAACATCCATTCCATTTAATGCTTCTCCCATGCAGGTAGTAGAGGTCAAAGGTCCCGGTGATCGGCTCTCTCAGAAACAGGTGCTGTGGCTGGACTTCTTCCTGGGACTTGGGGTGGAGGCAGAGGTCTGTCATGTTGAAGGTAAGAGCGCCGGGTCACAAGGGAACAAACCGTTTTCAGAAAGAATTGACCGTCAAGAGAAGTTTGCGATTATCGTAACGTGGAATGACTGCACTTCCTGCAGCCATGACTTTCATGCTTCTACGTTTGATTGGTTGTCGCCCTGCATTTATTTGCTGCAATGTAGAATGTCTAAAGTATGTGCTCAGTTTTATGACAGACCAGAGGCCACTGGATGTCAGTGAACATTATGTGTTTCTTTGATGACGCTGTTTCACCTTAATCCTAAAACGACTGGGGGGGGGGGGGGGGGCCTAAAAGGCCCCCCTCGACATTTCGCGCGATTACTCTGCAACACGCAATGCTCTCGCCGCGATGCTCTATGACTTTTTTCTTTCGAGTTTCCCGCACAGTTTGACACCAAATTTGTGATGCCCGGGGGTACGGTTCTGAAGTTACATAACTTTTTGTACATGCACGTGAGACCGAAAATGGCTCAAAAATGTGATTTTGTGTACAAGGTCAATGCAAATTGAGTTTTTTCACATGGTTCACATAAATATGCTTATTTTTACTCTCAGTGGCTAAGATTAATTTGTTTTAGGAGTATTATGCTTCAAAAAGTGTCTGCCACAAATTTTGTTAAAAAAACAACAAAAATGAAAGGTCGAAAAAAAGAAATACATAAGAAATACATAAAACAATAAAATAAATAAGAAATTAATTTTGATACCGAATTTTTTTTCAAGTGCATTTGCTAAGAATGCCACAAAGAATAATTAGACCAAAAATGAGCACTTTTGGAGCTTTATTTACTGATTTAGATCAAAGAGTCTGATTTCTCGCATAAATTAGCATAATTAATCAAAATAAAATCAAGAAACACTATTTTGGAAAATTAAGATATACGATCTTGTAGATTACATCGCACACTACCATTTTGCAAATTTCCGCAGCGATCGCGCGATCCACAACCGAGATCTTAAGGGGGGCCCTTTAAACCCCCCCCCCAGTTTTTCGAGCTACCAATATAGCCCAGTCTTTTTAGGGTTAAGTTTGATATTCAGGGCTCCTAGTGTTTTGTAGTAAGATTTAACCCGTTGAGGACGGACTGATTTTGCTACAACATGCATTTCCCATAGACACCTGCCAAAGTATACTAAGGGCTCCTCCTCAGCGGGTTAAAATACAGTCAGTTGTGATGCTATCACATGATCATAAATGTTCTTGTACGTATCCGGGCACTTACCCCCTGGGCAACTACCCTCCGGATAACTACCACCCGGATAATTACCCCCCAGGTCTATTCCCCCTTAGGGCAACTACCCCCCGGACAACTACCCTCCCAGGGCAATCACCCTCCAGGTCCATTACCCCCTAGGAAAACTACCACCCGGTCATCTACCCTCCTAGGGCAACTACCCCCAAGGGCAATTACCCCTAGGACATCTACCCCCCGGATAACTACCCCCTGGGTAACTACCCCCTGGATGACTACCCCCCGGATAACTACCCCCCAGATAACTACCACCCGGATAACTACCCCCTGGATAACTACCCCCCGGATAACTACCCCCTGGATAACTACCCCCCGGAGAACTACCCCCTGGGTAACTACCCCCCGGAGAACTACCCCCCGGATAACTACCCCCCGGATAACTACCCCCCGGATAACTACCCCCCGGATAACTACCCCCAGGATAACTACCACCCGGATAATTACTCCCCGGATAACTACCCCCAGGATAACTACCACCCGGATTACTACCCCCCCCCCCCCCCCCAATTAACAATACCCCGAACCCCCCCCCCCCCCCCCCCGCCCCTCCTGATACTTACCTACTGGACAACCCTCCCTCCCCGCCCCCCCCGAAAGTTACCACCCGTCGTATATTTTCCATAAGTTCATAACACCATATCAGAAGATGCACCTTTCTCTTACACTGTCATCACTCTTTTGGCTTGTCATTTATTTTCTACCGTTATAACACATGATAGACGATAAACATAAGAAAAGGAGAGTTGATTTCACTGCAATTCATATTCCCTTAACATTAGCGAGGGACTCTTCGATATAAAGCCATAATTTATGATAGGATCCGGGCACGGTTTTATGAAAGTTATCAGTCCTGACAAGCTGTCAGTTCCACACAATTACCAATCGTTGTAGGTCGATCAAAGCAGGTCCATGGTAACAAGTCAGTGACTCGAGCTTATCAATCAAGCAGAACCCATGGTTTTATTGAAATTATTAGATACTAACAAGATGTCATAACTGGCAACTTTTATCAAAAGGTGCCCTAATCTGTCATGAGAGTAAAATTACAGCTTGTTTTACATACAAGTAGAATTGTGCTAGTTTTCAAATTAAATGTTCTCGACGCTTTAAGAGGAAATCCAGTTCAAATATAAGTTAGTCTCATTAGAAAGAGTAAAATATTACGAGTTTAACTGTATTTTTTTTTTTTTTTTTACAAAACACCCCTAGTTGTTAACGAAGTCTTTTGTCCTGCACCCTCTTTTTGAATAGATCTAGGGAGAGTTGTAGTTGACAGAATCCTTTTTACATTATAGGGCTGCTCTGTTTTATCCCGGCCATTTCAAGAGTATTTTTTTTTCTCAAAAAATTGAATCCTTCTTGGAATAACATGCTCTTTAATATTTCGTAAGGGGTTTCTAATTATCTCACCCAAAAGATGTTTAAAACCTGAAGTTAGGTCTCGACCAAAACCAGACGATATGAAAAAATGTTGGGTTTTTTTTCAATTCAAATAGCTAATGTGTTCGAAAATAACAATGAGAGACGTAATTTTCTGGGGGAGAGTTATTGTAAGAGGGGTGATTGTTTGGAGCCTAATTTTGATAAGGAGTAATTGTCAAGGGAGGTAATGTTCTGCAGTGATCATACCAAGGAGGTGACAATCTCTTCCCACATCCTTGATATACTAGTTGTTAATATGCCCAATAATGCAGTAGGGCAATTCTGAAATGAGCGTTAACGGTATAACAGTAAAATAGTTACAAAATTGATGAAACAATGTAAAGAAAGCAAATTAAGACAGAGACGAAGTACACAAATAAAGATACAGTGCACTCCCGTTACAACGAACACGGTTATAACGAAATTTCGTTATAACGAAGCAAAACTTCTGGTCCCAAAATTATCGCCATTAAAGTCTATGGTACAAAATTCGCTTATAACGAAGACGGTTATAACAAAATTTTCGTTATCACGAAGTCTTTTCTGAGCGCCACTGACAAAGAAAACAAAAGAAATGCGCTCCGTTATAACGAAATGCGGATCGCATTCGAAAATGCGTAGCGGAACAAGCATTATTAAAGCGTCTCTGCATGAGCGAACGCATCATTAAATGTTCACTCCGTGTATCACGCACAGTTTCCGAGGGGAACTTGCGTTGTTGTAATAAAATAATTTGAATTCAGATAAGGTTTGTTTCATTGTTCCGAAGTCCTTTAATACAAAACACACAGATTCTGATACAACTAAATGTCCGTTAGTTCGGAAATGAAAGAGGGTTTGTTATTAAGCACATTTTGGCGTTATTCCAAAGGTTCGTTAATTCGATAATAAAATATGGTCCTTATTCTTATTCTTATACGGTTCGTTAGTCCGAAAATGATAGGAATTCAAAACGTTCGTTAATCGGAACATTACAAAAAGTATCGTTAATCCATGGTGGAAAAAGGAGAGTACACTAACAAAACTTAAGAATTGCAATCTTTATAATCGTCTTAAGATAAATAAATATTCGAAATAACTAACCTTTCTCATCTTTTTTTTCATTAACAAAATTTCTTCGGAATAACGAACCTTATTTCATTTTCGGATGAAAAAGCCTTCGGAACAACGGACTTTCTGACTAGTGAACCTTTTTTTTTTTTTGATTTATAAACCTTCAGAATGACGAACCTCATTTCATTTTCAGATCAACGAACCTTCGGAAAATGAACAATATATTATTTTGATCTAGATTATGAACTTTCGGAATGATGATTCTGCGGAAATGCGAACCTTCACATAAACAAACCATCGGAATCCGGGAATGGCGAAACTTCGGAATAAGGAGTCTTCGGAGTAACGTACTTTAGTAAGAAAAGAACCTTTGGAATAGCGAACTGTAACCAAATCCTACACCGTCATTTTCTACACCTGTGTGACAACACAAACAACTTTATGCTCTTTTTAAAATGTAATATTTAAACGAAATTAAAAAGGTATTCTCCCATTTCACATAGCTTTCCAGCGTATGATGAGGATTCAACAAACAAAATTTTTTATGCGTGGTTTCCTTCTTTTCGTTATACATTGCATATTATATTTGTTCGGTTACAACGAAATTTCGTTAAAACGAAAAAAAAAACAAAAAAAACTGCCGGTCCTGAGCATTTCGTTTTAACGGGAGTGCACTGCACATGAACACACACGAGATAAATCCCTTGTAATGAGAGAAAGAGGAAAGGTGAGTTATGAATGACAGGAATAGACTACCTTCACAGTGGACAGAGAAAAGCGAGATGGAAGAGGAAGATGATGGGTCAAAACCAGGGCACGTGAGGCATGAGATATAAGCTCCTCAAAATAAAGAAGTGTTACATGGAGTTGTGGTAAACGATAGACAATTGTGGTTAAAAAATATTGCAAAAAGTTTAACTCATTCTGAAGTGTAACATTTCTTCAAAATGTCTTTAGTTCAATGGTAAAGGCATTCAAACTTAAAACTTCTTTTATACTATACTATCAAGAGAAATCCGAAATTTCGGAACAGTAAAAGAAAATACAGATTTAGCGAAAATAGTTTGGTTAAAGGCATTGACATTTACTGGATTACCGGGTAGGATATGAAGGGACAGCTTCGTTTTTTATGAACATAGAGTCAAAATACAGAGGGAGAAATTAAGCTTTTACATAAATTGTCCTAAGTGCAAACGATACAAATAGTGAATCTTTAAGATGTTGTTTTCATAAAATGATGTATCAGTATGGCATCTCCGTGATTCCTGGCAAATAATACAAAGAACTTCGTTTCCTGTAGTAATGATATTCTTTTTATTAAAGGTAAGATGGGGGGGGGCAATGACCCGGGAGGTAGTTACCCAGGGGGTAATTGGCGTGGTGCACTGTCCTGGGGTAATTTTCGTCTTGATAGTTATAGGGGAGGGGGAGTTGTAGGCTTGCTTATCCGGGGTAATCATCCTCGGGAAGTTATCGGAGGGTGTAGTTATCGGGTGGAAGTTATCTGGGGTCTAGTTATCGGAGGAGGGGGGTAATTAACCTGGGGATAATTATCCTGGTGGTAATTATCGGGGGGGGGGGGGGGGGGTAGTTATCCGGAGGGTAATTATCCGGGGGGGGGGGGGGGGTGATTATCCGGGGGGTAATTATCCGGGGGGTAATTATCCGAGGGGTAATTATCCGGGGGGTAGTTATCCGGGGGGTAGTTATCCGGGGGGTAGTTATCCTGGGGGTAGTTACCCAGGGGGTAGTTCTCCGGGGGGGTAGTTACCCAGGGGGTAGTTCTCCGGGGGGTAGTTATCCAGGGGGTAGTTCTCCGGGGGGTAGTTATCCAGGGGGTAGTTATCCGGGTGGTAGTTATCCAGGGGGTAGTTATCCGAGGGGGTAGTTATCCAGGGGTAGTTATCCGAGGGGTAGTTATCCAGGGGGTAGTTTTCCTAAGGGGGAATTGCCCTGGGGGGTGATTGCCCTTGGAGGGTAGTTGTCCCCGCCGAACGAGTTCGAGCAGGGGACTATGAAACGGGCTCCGTACGTGTGTGTGTCCGTGTGTCCGTGTGTCCGTCCGTCCGTCCGTCCGTCCGTGTGTCCGTCCGTGTGTGCGTCCGTGTGTGATCAAAATGTTCAAAATGCTACTCCTTCGCCATTTCTAACCCAATTTTGATTCTGTTTGCTTTATATGATAGCACTACATGGGAGCTTTGAAACTTCTATACAGAATTTCAGTTGTGACCTTTGACCTTGACCTTTGACCTATATTGTACATTTTGCTTCAAAATGCTACTCCTTCGCCATTTCTAACCCAATTTTGATTCCGTTTGCTTTATATGATGGCACTAGGTGAGGGCTTCAAAACTTCTACACAGAATTTTGACCTTTGACTTCTTTGACCTTTGACCTTGATTTTTGACCTACATTGTACATTGCCTACAAAATGCTACTCCTTCGCCATTTCTTACCCGATTTTGATTCCGTTTGCTTTATGTGATGGCACTAGGTGAGGGCTTCAAAACTTCTACACAGAATTTTGACCTTTGACTTCTTTGACCTTTGACCTTGATTTTTGACCTATATTGTACATTTTGCTACAAAATGCTACTCCTTCGCCATTTGTAACCCGATTTCAATTCCGTTTGCTTTAAGTGATGGCACTAGGTGAGGGCTTCAAAACTTCTACACAGAATTTTGACCTTTGACTTCTTTGACCTTTGACCTTGATTTTTGACCTGTATTGTACATTTTGCTACCAAATGCTACTCCTTCGCCATTTCTAACCCGATTTCGATTCCGTTTGCTTTATGTGATGGCACTAGGTGAGGGCTTCAAAACTTCTACACAGAATTTTGACCTTTGACTTCTTTGACCTTTGACCTTGATTTTTTTACCTATATTGTACATTGGCTACAAAATGCTACTCCTTCGCCATTTCTAACCCGATTTCGATTCCGTTTGCTTTATGTGATGGCACTAGGTGAGGGCTTCAAAACTTCTACATAGAATTTTGACCTTTGACTTCTTTGACCTTTGACCTTCATCTTTTTACCTATATTGTACATTTTGCTACTAAATGCTACTTCCGGCGGGGACATATATTACGCACCGCGTAATTTCTACTTTTCCTTGTTGTCCGGGGGGTAGTTGTCCTAGGGGGTAATTACCCTGGAGGGTAATTGCCCTTGGAGGGTAGTTGTCCGGGGGGTAGTTGCCCTAGGGGGGAATTGTCCTGGGGGGTAATTATCCGGGTGGTAGTTATCCGGAGGGTGGTTTTCCAGGGGGTACTGTTCCTAGAACCGTTCTTGTATATATATTTGATCAAAATTTTTCCTAACATGCTTTGTAAATGACTGCTGGTACATCTACATCCTCCTGGCATAACAAAAACTGCTTGCAGTGAAACTTGCACTGAAAATTCTTTTTTTGTACAGACACTGACAATCTGCATTCAGTATTTGATTGTAGCAGAATTGCATTGGCTGCCCATCTCATTATGTGCATCATTTTGGTAATAACACATGTGCTTGAAAGGTCATGTTTATTGGGTGGTTTTTTTTTCACCCTCGCTACAGCCGTTGGGAGCAAGCAGCTGAAGAGGAAGATTCTGGACAGCCAGGATTCCAACCCAGGATCCTCCAGCCAGGAGTCTGTGAGCAGTGTCTAGCAGGTGGCCATCCCCGTTTGCAGAGCTCCTAACCCTCCCTAATTCTGTGAGGAGGCTCCCTGAAAAACTGGAATATCTCTTCACATCCAGACAAGAGGATAATGATAAGCCTCCCTGATTTGGGGAATTTATTCTGGCCCATTATGATGTCAAACACGCAAGTATCTCCCTGATTGCTCGTTGGAATATTCTCCTACTTTGATGAGGGAATGTTTGGTACCCTCTGGGCTGGATAACTCCATTGCCTCATGATACAATGTACCACCCACCTTTTGCAGAACTACCTCCATTGTCTTTGTATCCAAAAGATGGTGTAAAGAAAAAAAAAATAGAGAGTGTCTTGTACTCCTTTGTAGGACCTGATGCATCTGAATGTTAATTTTTGTGGTGTTATGCAAGTTAACTAGGGTCGGTTGTGAGGTCATCAGTGTTATTCACCTCTCTTTCAGCACTCACATATAATACTAGTTTTGATGTCCGCACACCAGACCACAAAGCCTGCATTGATTTTTTACTGTATGACTCACCACTTTGCGATTTTGCACCTGCATAAAATTTCCCCAACATTTGATCCAACGTTTTCAAGTCGAAATCTACGTCCCCTAGTGCTGCGCAAAAAGCCTTGAATATCCCAAGGCTGAACTTCAACTGTCGCTTTGTATTTCTTTGTATTTCTTTTTTTTTTAACTAACAGTAACGATAAATACAGCTGCAACAAGAACTCAATTATAGACTTAGACTCAAAACCAGGAGTCTTAGAAGTATGCATAAGAGAAGAGTGTGATACCACAGCTAATGCCGAAACCGAAAGGGTTGTCAAAGCTGAATAACACATGCAAAGAAGATAAAACCTTCAGAAGAACGCCCAAAAGGGAAGAGCGAATAAAACTAACACACACGTAAAACTCCAGGAAGAGAAAACTTGGAAATCACAAAGTAAGATCAGAAGGAGTACATTCATTAGCTGAAGCTGCATAAATAATGCTTAATATAAAGAAAATGACTTTGGAAAGAACTATAGTACGAGCAAGCTACTTCTTGGACTTCTTGGCTCGCGTAGAGGTGGTGGGAGCCTTGCGTTTGACAACTCGCCTGGGAGGAGAAGCAGACCTCTCCACAATTGTCTCTTCTTCCCCCGAGGTAGACTCAGCCTCAACTGCTTCCTGGACTTGTGCGCTGCCAGCATCTGATGCTAGGCTCAGTTGAGTTGCTGTGGCTTTGACTCCAAATAACACAGCTTGTCCGGGTAGAGAAGAAAGGTTTTTTCCCTTCCTCTTTCAGTTTTAGAAACTTGGGTTGTTTCTTTTTCCGTAGTTGCTGAACACGCCAAGATAAGTCTTCTGCGACAAAGACACAGGTTCCTGGTTATTTTGCTGATACTTGGACTGCTTCAGCTTCTGAATGTATTTTTTCGGGATCTTTCCCTTCGCAGCAAAGGTAGCAAACGCCACATGAATCCTCCTTGGCTGTCTTGGTTTTCCTTCAGGATGGGAAACGGGCCAAGTTTGTGTCCTGTGGACCCTTTCTACTTGTGCTATGTCGTCATTAGCAGCATCAGCATAGCGGAGGAAATCGACCACTCTTTTATGGCAATCTTCCTTCTCTACTTCTGACAACCCAAAGATCACCAGATTGCACCTTCTACTTTGGTTCTCCAAGTCGTCTAGTTTTTCAACCAGACTCTTGTTTTCTTCTCTGAGCCGTTTCACTTCATCTTTGACACTACACAGGTCGAACTGTCCGCTGTTCATGCCGTACAGCGTTCCGTACACTGCTTAGTATGCACAGGGACAAGGAGCCGTATAATGCATGCAGCGTAAACCTACTACCCTGCCAGTCGCTCACCCCTTCAACGCTATTGCCCTGAGACAACCCTGTCTCCCTGCAATCAGTGCTAAAACCCAATCCGCGACCTGATAGCCAATACGCAGCCGCAACGATTATCTGCGCGAACAATATGCACGCACGTATACAATGTATGTGGCCTTTGCCCTGTGACCTCCCAACCATTACAATTGATTAAATATTTGCAAAGAAAAACCATACAAATTCTGCTGTCTGCGCCAATAAAGTGGGATTTGCTCCACTTCAGTGAAATAGGTACTCACCGATATTCAGAATGGCCCTATGCACCCGATGCTGACTGATTTTCTGAGAGGGTTTGTAATCCACATCCGTCAGCCACACAAGTCCAGTCATCAAGCGTCAGTCAGAGGTTAAGGGGGGTCCGTAGTCACCTGACAGGGTCGAAGGTGTCAGTCATGTGACCGTGTAGTCAGGTTAAAGTCGCAGTCTGGGTCTGGCCATGGAGCTACTAACAGAGATTAACCATTAAAACAAAGACATGTGAGGCCATATCTGGCTCTTGACCCTCTGTGTCCCCACATCTTTTGGCAAACTCTTGTAATTCATTGTTCAAGTCACCTAGATCTGTGAATCCAATTACCTTTTTTGAGGATTGTGAGTAAATCAGGCCCGACTTCACTTTCATCTCATCAATAATGATGGAGACATTGCGTTTATATTCGGGAAGAGAAGAAAAGTTAATGTCCTCCATGAGATGATTGATGAAATCTTCATTGAATCCAGGATCTATTTTGCAGTAACTGGTATACTGTTTCAGTGTGTTTTTGTGGGGCAGATTCAAAAATCCAGAGCCACGTAACAGGTCATAAGCAGCTGCCGATTTTGATTGCAGAGCAACACAAAACCTCGGTATGGCCGGGTGCCAATGCATTTGTTTGGGATTTTGTGATAAGGCCTTCAGTTGTTCATCCCACAGCAGCCTCTGTGGTGTTCCTTCGGCCAAAACCTCTTCTACATGATGTTGTTGAGTAGTGAAAAGTGTGGTAAATGTATCGTGCTGTTCCTCGTTAAGTTCTTCACTTTCCTCTACAAAAAATTTGGATATAGTACAACTGTATCTTCCAGGCTGCTTATTCTTTGTTTCATTTTTGTCTTCTCTTTCGTGGCTTGTTTCAAGTGCTTTAATAGTTTATCTTTCCTCATAAATCTATAATTTGTTCTAGCAGTAGGGGAGGATGTATCTGAAACACGCTTCATCAGGGCTTGTATACTGCTTCGGTATATGGCACATGGGCCACGACGACCACTAACTGTTGACAAAACAGGACAATGAATATGACGCACTGTCTTGCAGCCAGGGTGTTTGAAAACAGGCCGGCTTCCAAAGTCTGCTGTAGACAAATCAAAGCTCTCCGGCTTCCCTGGACATATGTAGCATGACTGAAGTAGATTCAAACCACTTGCTGATTCTGCATGGGCTAGATTCTTAGGAAGATCACGGAATGGAGTATGAGAGGAATATCAATTACCCTACTGTAGCAGCGTAGGGTCCATGCACCATCATTCATAATTGTGATATATTTTTCAGTTATTCCCTCTGTATCCACTGTGAATAAATGAAGTCTTTCTTCCTGAAGACTGCTACTTATGTTCACTTTCAGCGCCTCTTCATACCAGGTTTGCAAGTCAATCTGATTTGCTGATGACGATGGACAGATAACACAGTCCTCTGTATGTTGAGCAAAGGTTACAAATGAGATATTGAGAATACACTGTTGCTTCTTCCTTTGCTTTGCATTCCAGCGAGTTTCTTTTCTGTCACACAAAATACAAATGGAAGGTGGATTCATGTCACTGTTATCCTGTCCCACATCTATATCAAGGGCAGGTTGGAGAACACCAGACCATTTTTCTTTGGGAAACAACCTGTCATGTTGCCCTCCACACAGCTGGCATGTACTCCTTAAATGCAGTTTTTGATGATCCATAGTCTCAAACCTGAAAGTAAAAAGAAAAAATAAATCAATAAAAAACCAAATGTGAGTACATATCTTTTCATATTATGTT
The DNA here is from genome assembly GCF_040938485.1 of Diadema antillarum. NCBI lineage: Eukaryota > Metazoa > Echinodermata > Echinoidea > Diadematoida > Diadematidae > Diadema > Diadema antillarum. The sequence goes on from NW_027272464.1 coordinate 63,115, forward strand.
ATAATGACCAAGAGCTAACATAATCTCCTAATGGGTTATTTTTTAACTCAACACAGCACACTCAAGATGGCTTTGCCTCAAGATGAAAAAAACAAACAAACAATGGCTGAAAATGTAATGTTATTGATGAAGCATTTTCTTAATTACAAATACAACCACACTTGCTTGAGACCTGGTCTGCCGTGCTAGTCAGGCAAGTCTTGAATAGTGACAGCATGGAGCTAGGACTAGGTGAGGTGACAGTGTGGTACGTACACGCTGTAGGTTCTATTAGAGTAGTACATACTTTAGTACATAGGTCTCCTTCCCTCCTTTATCAGTTTGTATTTGTAAATTGTAATCAAACCAACATGCACAAATGACTATGACATTGCAAATGTTCACATGTTCATACATTTATGTGAGGACTCAAGGGTTGAAAAGAATGATTTTTCATTTCTTTCTTCCCTCTTTTCTTTGTTGTTTTTAATTACAAATTGTCTAATTCGCATGTAATTAGTCTTCAATATCTCACGGTGTTTCGGAAATAAACGCCATCGGTAGACGTTCCACCATGGAACATCAATGCATGGGACTACACAAACTGCAACTGCTCCGTAGACTTTGAGCATATTCGATTATAAACATGATTCTGAATTAATTATAGCTACAAATAGTGAATCTGCAGTGAAACAGATTGTTCAACATGTAATACCTTCGTTTAGTATGTAAATCACGACAATGATACGACCAGCATGTGGCAGCGCAGTATGTTATTTATTGTCTCATCGGTGCAGCCTATTGTATCACTGCACTATCGACACGATCGATAATGGCCGCCACGCTGTCCCGAACAAACACAAAGACAAATAACAGCTGTCTTCACATCGGTCTAAATAAAATGTATGCAATTGTGTGCAGTCAATACTAATGTAAGATTGTACACTGTAACAACAGCTGTCAAAATATCTCCTGTAAATGGCACTCTAGAGACGAGAATTTATTAGCGTTGGCAAGGCAGTCCACACTTGCCTCTGGCCTGCACTCGATCGAGTATTGTGAGGGAATATATAATCACTAATGATTAACAAAGGCACATCATTACTACAAGTCCACAAATCCAAAATATCTTTGTGTTACAAGTGTACTTACTTTTGTTCTTGCAGAAATCAGTACCTGGGTACTTTTACACTGACAGGGTCAATGATGGCATCCTTCAGTCTAAAGAATACTCAGGACTGCTTTCACACAGACTTACACTTTCACTTTTCACTTGCTGAAGCTGTCAACATGCTTTCCCCTAAACTGCCACCATGTAACATTCTTGTCTTACTATCTTCCAACAAAATAACAATCAGACAGGGTTCTTCATTGTGTGGAAATGTAAAATTCACACTTGTACTCTACATGTGTTTTGTTGTGTATTTAGTTGAAGAGTGCCCACAGTTTGAATAGGCAGTATAACCATACATCAGAAACTTTACATAACATTACAGATATCTGTATTTAAATATGTTGTTTAACAAAAGCAACAACACTTTGGTTGAGATCAGACAGGACAAGGATCAACTTATTTTAACACTATTTTAAAGGGTGTGTACAGTTCTGGTCGAGGTGAGGATTTAGCTTTTAACGTTTTGCAAGATATTCAGAAACCACTCTATGAGATGTCAAAGAGCATGCAATTCTAAGGGGTATCAAAAGTTTATTTGATGAAAATCGGTTTTGAAATGGCTGAGATATCCAAAAACAAGGTGAAACAAAGAGATCCTAATAAAGTTGTGGCCTGTCGCCTGTTATTATTATTACTATTTTGGATATCTCAGCCATTTGAAAACCAATTTTCATCAAATAAACATTGAATCCTTCTTAAAATTACATGCTCTTTCATATTTCATAAGAGGTTTCTCATTATCTCACTTAAGAATGTTCAAAACATGAATCCCCACCTCAACCAGTACTGTACAGTCCCTTTAACATCAAGACTTTTACAAGTTTCTATCAAGCTGTAACCATTATTCGTCACATACCAATCCATACTGAAGCGACCTGTGATGACACAATTCTTTTTAAGATCAGATTTTCAACATAGAAAATTATCCTGGGCCGACTCTAACCCACATTTAAAAGCAGCCACATCTTTAATCTCAATAAAATCATCTAACATTCCAGTTCTAGAATTAAAGTCACCAATCAAAACCACAGGCAAATCAAGACTAACTCGGAAATTTATTGAATCCTCGGATAAGTTGTCAAAAACTTCGTTATGGTGAAAAGGAGAACCTTCACAAGGGAGATAAACCGCACCTAGAATAAAAGGAGTACATAACATATTATCATTATATTTCAACCAGAACACAAATTCCCAACAAGAGTCACCTATAACTTCAATCTGATTGGGAAGAGCAGATCTGACATACACAAAAATACTGTGAGCTCCCCCACACTTACATGTATGTTTCAAATTTTTCACTGGCATGACAAAAGACTGAAAACCAGAAATGCATTCCAAATCCTCAGTAGAGTTACATTGGGTATCTGACAAACAAACGATATCAAAGTCCTGAACAAAATTTTCTCATACACCTAGTCTAAGCTTACTTTGCAGTCAAAACACATTTAAAGCAGCGACGTTAACAAAAGTCCTTTTTTGCTCTTCAAAGTCTTGTGAGACTTGGCAGGGGCCTGGCTGTTCCTAGCAGGATAGGAAGAATTCAAGCTCCACAACCTTCTTCTCATCCCATCCAACTTTCCAAAGGTCGTCAGGGCTGTCAATGACTCTTGTCTCCTCTCCTCCATTGACCACCTGTTTGCCATAGATGCTCCCATCTACAGACCAGACACTTTTCACGGACACATCCTTCTTAAGCTCACGCAGCATCTTGCTGCGCAATGGTGTCAAGTCGTCGTCGACATACACCCTCTTGTATGCCTCCATTTTTCGTAGGTGTCATTAAAATGTTGTTGGACATGAATCCATTAATGTGGCATGGTGTTCTTTGTTCTATTTCATCCTTTCGTGGAAATTTCCAATTCTCTTGATTCAGAAGTACTTCTTCAGTACTACATAGTGCCTTGCCCTAGATCTAGTGTAGTAGGGCAGGCTAATCTTGCTTCAAACTTGATTTTGTACCCATTATTTCAACTGCTTCAGGAATAGAATTGTCAGAAGTGATTCTTTCCCATGCTTGGGAATAAAGCCTCACTCGACCACAAGCTGGTTACACGTCATCATTTGTAGGCTATTGGGGTGTGATCGTGTCCTGGGGCATGTCAGTAGCCATTTTCTCTGTAGTGCTTTGTAGCCTTCCTGCGATCACGAAAATGTAAACAAAGAAAATGGCAACTGCATAGTTTAGCGAACTTTTCCAAAGTTATTCTGCCAATCAACATCGATCTATCATTCAAAAAGATACTCAGTATGGAAAGTTTTCCATAAACAAGGAGATCGAAACTGTACATCATTCAACTCTTAAGATCTAAGGTAGATCTTGATCTAGTAGAAGCTAGATGTACACCGTAGCTAGAACCATATAGGCATAGCATAGACCCCTATTGTATCGACCACATTAGACTCTGAGTCTTAGTATTGATGAAGGGCATTTTTCTTCATACTGTTGTAGTTACTGACCGCGCCACCCTACCCCAGGTGCGGGTTAATTACTACATGTGCACTTGCGATATCACGCTAGTGTTGTGGCTGAGCGGTAGGCAACCTTTACCACTCAGAATCTTACCTAAATATGTTATCTTACCTACACCTTACTCTAACAAAACTAACTATACTACTACAACTACTGCTTGGCTCACCTGCGGTTCCTTGAGGATCTTGCTTCGCGTTTATGGCTGATGACTGACGATTGGAGTAGAGTTTCAGGAATATACGTCCGTACTTGTAATCATTCATCCAACCAGCGCCTTGGCCGTCCAATCAGGAGACAGGACTGCAGCCCCCCAATTTGCATAAAGCCCTCCCCGATTAACCCATTCTACTAACTAGGGATGTTCAACCCTACTTCCAAAAGACGAACCCAATTTACTGCTACACTCCCCCCCCCCCCCCCCCCCATCCCATAAAAGAGGAGAAGCTCGGGGGTCTCGTCTTTAACGTGGGTTCTCTGGTGGAACTCGCGGTCCCTTTCGAATTCTCCCAAGAGATTCCAGGGCGCTCGTCGCTTCGGTAGAAAACTTAGTCCGAGAGACAGCCCACGGTTCTCAACTTGTAAGAACACCCCAATCCCTGGTACACCGGAGCCTGCAGGGGTTCCCGGAGGATCGGGTAGCCCGAATTGGACTACTCCGCATGCTCAGGGGGAATCTCCCTGCCGATGTACCACTAACAACTATTAATTAAATCCCCACAAATTATCCAAACCTTTAGCCCAAAAATCCTAGGTCCCCACATAATAATTCTCACATGTACTCCTTAAGAGTACTCGTCTGAACACAATACAACTATCTACCTAATTAACTCCTGAGGTCCACCCAAACTTTCGCTAACTCAACAAAAACCATCGGGGCACCTCGAGCAATGCCCAAAACACTGGGGCTTAACAAACAACAACTAACAATGCGACTCCCTAGGTGGGTCGGCGAAAGGAAAGGTAGAGACAGAAATGTAGAAGGAAACCAAAGGGCAAGGCAGAAAGGACAGCAAGAAAGGCCAGTCCCAGAGAATGCTCACATTCGGTAGAGCCTGTGGGCATTCACTGTGGCAGCGTTGCAGATCCGCTTCATTGACTCCCCTCGGATCTCGGCAACTGCCTTTGCTACCTCGCCGAGATAACGTGGCGAATTACAACGAGTCGCCGAGAGTGGCTTCAGGTGAGGGGCATCTGTGTCCAGCAGCAACCGCTGGAGGGGAAGATCCTGCAGCACCTGCTGGGACGGGAATGCCATTCGGGCAAACGCCATGGTGTACCCAAAGTGACATTCTGGAAGTGCCGCCATCCACCTTTGTACCTGAGTCGTGGAGCCGGTGCAGCAATGCAAGTGGATCCGGGTATCCGGTGGACAATGCTTCTGCATGATCTCGCGGCAATGCTGATGAGCAGCCTCCCCATCGGGATCACCCCGACTGCCGCGCACATGCAGGACATGCACTTTCCCGATGGTCCCGATCCTCAGGATCCGTTCCATGAGGCCCAACTGGACGGTCCAGCGAGAATCGGGGACGGAGTAGTCCAGCCCCAGCTCACTGACTCCCGCGACTCTGGCGTCTTTGAACAATTGTTCCAGCACAAAAGATCTGCCGGTCGGAGGTCCTGTCAGCATGCTTGGGATGGATGCCCACTACTACCTTCCACCGGGCGTCCTCCGGGAACACTATGCTGGAGTAATGGTCGGGGTCACAATAATTTCGAACCCCTCCGACCACACTCACAGGCATCTTAGGAGGGCGGCCTACCCTCCTCGTCAAGGTCGGACCCAGACCCTTAAGCTTGAGGAAATGCTCCATCCTGTCCAGATGGAAGTGGGAATCAATGACTAAGGGAGGGGAACCGGCCCCTTTGGCCTGTGGTCGGACGGTACCACGAGGGGTCCCTGCAGCCGACGCCCTACCTAGCTACCGCTGCCGCCTCGCCATCATTTTCAGGCACCCCTCGCATGATAACATTGTCTCTCTTAGAATACTGTTCTACCTCGTCCAGTCTGTTGTCGTGATTTTGAATTGTGGCCTGCACCTTCTGCACGGACACCTGCGGGCCACTCACAAGTTGATGTGTGACGGACTGCACCATTGGCAACAATGCAGCAACCACAGCCTTCACTATGTCTCCCACAAGCTGCCGGTTTCAACCCTCACGGTCAGGGACAAGCTGCATTGCCCCCTCTACCACCTCATTAATCTTGAAAGACACATCAGTATCCCCTTCAATCTCAAGTGTGGCAAACTTGTTAGAAATGGTTGCCATGGCAAGACGAGGTCACAGTTGACAAGTGATGAAAGTAATATGAGCAGCAAACACAAAATCCAGTAGGTGAGACAGTGAAAACAAAACATGTGATGTAGAGATAACAACAGCTGTCAATATATCTCCTTTAAATGGCACTCCAGAGACGAGAATTTATTAGCGTTGGCAAGGCAGTCCACACTTGCCTCTGGCCTGCACTCGATCGAGTATTGTGAGGGAATATATAATCACTAATGATTAACAAAGGCACATCATTACTACAAGTCCACAAATCCAAAATATCTTTGTGTTACAAGTGTACTTACTTTTGTTCTTGCAGAAATCAGTACCTGGGTACTTTTACACTGACAGGGTCAATGATGGCATCCTTCAGTCTAAAGAATACTCAGGACTGCTTTCACACAGACTTACACTTTCACTTTTCACTTGCTGAAGCTGTCAACATGCTTTCCACTAAACTGCCACCAGGTAACATTCTTGTCTTACTACATTTTTTGTATCTTCCAACAAAATAACAATCAGACATGGTTTTTCATTGTGTGGAAATGTAAAATTCACACTTGTACTCTACATGTGTTTTGTTGTGTATTTAGTTGAAGAGTGCCCGCAGTTTGAATAGGCAGTATAACCATACATCAGAAACTTTACATATCCATATTTAAATATGTTGTTTAACAAAAGCAACAACACTATGGTTGAGATCAGACAGGACAAGGATCAACCTATTTTAACACTATTTTAACATAAAGACTTTTACAAGTTTCTAACAAGCTGTAACCATTAAGGTGCATTCACATTGCATTCGACACGACAGCACGACACGACACAACGACACGACACACGACAGAAACAAATTACTCCAGTGCAAACCCAATGAGACCATTCACATTTCAAGCATGTCGTGTTGTCCTTCCTGATTCGACGAGGACACGACATAATTTGTCGATTTAGCAAATCGCTCTCAGAGCGATTTTTCAAGCACGACACACGACACTCTTTGCGGGGGTAAAGTTTTAGCCAATCACAAACAAGTATCCTCTTGTTAAGTTTGCTCATGTCGCTGGAAGCAGGAATCAAGCGAAGCCTCTCTATGGACTTTTACATACAAATACCAAAGTTGTAATCGCTTAACCTTTTCAGTCCCATATATGTAAGAAACTGCGTTGTTAACACATTGAAGTCAGTACTAAGTATTAATTATCTACGAAGGTGGATGGAGCATCTTTTTATAATAATTCATCAGTCTCACCTAAGGCAAATTGCCATTCTCTCGAGGGAAGATATTGCCGCTCGGAAAGTGGTGGATTGCTTCTCTATGTCGTCACTGATGAGGTGATGGAGTTGCGTGAACTTGTCAACACCCATTCTGAAGTAACCATAAAACCTGTCTTCATGACTCAGTAATTCTCTCACCAAGTGGGAATATTCCCCCAGCGATGACCTCTTTTGGTTTATCTCATGCACCCATTCTCTTCTTCCTACTACAAACAAATACGAGCAGGCGATAACCGCAGCTTCCTCATCATCAAATACGGGGGTCGCCATTTTCATTGTTTGTTGCCATGGTAATGGTATTAGATGGACTACAAATCGAATGACATCCAACACGACATTTATGGGTGTGTCGTGCTTAGTGTGAACGGAAAATCGAATGTCGTGTCGAAGTGTCGTGTCGTGTCGTGTCGTGTCGTGCTGTCGTGTCGAATGCAATGTAAATGCACCTTTATTCTTCACATACCTATCCATACTGAAGCGACCTGTGATGACATGATTCTTTTCAAGATCAGATTTTCAACATAGAAAATTATCCTGGGCCAACTCTAACTCACCTTCAAAAGCAGCCACATCTTTAATCTCAATAAATCATCTAAAATTCCAGTTCTAGAATTAAAGTCACCAAATAAAACCACAGGCAAACCAAGTCTAATTCAGAAATTTATCAAATCCTCAGATAATTAGTCGTCAAAAACTCCGTTATGGTGAAAATGAGAACCTTCACAAGGGAGATAAACCACACCTAGAATAAAAGGAGTACATAACATATTATTATATTTCAGCCAGAACACAAATTCCCAACAAGAGTCACCTATAACTTCAATCTGATTGGGAAGAGCAGATCTGACGTACACACAAATACCGTGAGCTCCCCCACACTTATGTTTCAAATGTTTCACTGGCATTACAAAAGACTGAAAACCAGAAATGCATTCCAAATCCTCAGTAGAGTTACATCTGGTTTCTGACAAACAAACGATATCAAAGTCCTGAGCAAAATTTTCTCATACACCTGGTCTAAGCTTACTTTGCAGTCCAAACACATTTAAAGCAGCGACGTTAACAAAAGTCCTTTTTTGCTCTTCAAAGTCTTGTGAGACTTGGCAGGGGCCTGGCCGGTCCTAGCAGGATAGGAAGAATTCAAGCTCCACAACCTTCTTCTCATCCCATCCAACTTTCCAAAGGTCATCAAGGCTGTTGATGACTCTTGTCTCCTCTCTCCCATTGACAGCCTGTTTGCAATAGATTCTCCCATCTACAGACCAGACACTTTTCATGGACACATCCTTCTTAAGCTCACGCAGCATCTTGCTGCGCAATGGTGTCAAGTCGTCGTCGACATACACCCTCTTGTATGCCTCCATTTTTCTTAGGTGTCATTAAAATGTTGTTGTTGAACATGAATCCATTGATGTGGCATGGTGTTCTTTGTTCTATTACATCCTTTTGCGGAAATGTCAAATTTCAGTCTGAATTCTTTTGGATTCAGAAGCACTTCTTCAAAACTACATGTAGTGCCTTGCCTTAGATCTCGTGGGCAGACTAATCTTGGTTCAAACTCAAGTATTTTTTTTACCCATTATTTAACTGCTTCAGGAATACACTGTAGTATTGTCAGAAGTGATTCTTTCCCATGCTTGGGAATGAAGCCTCACTCGACCACTAGGTGGTGACAGGTCATCATTTGTAGGCCGTTGGGGTGTGACACTGTCCTGGGGTATGCCAGTAGCTATTTTCACTATGGTGGTTTGTAGCATCCCTGCAATACTGCTGACAGTCTAGTTTGTGCCAGAACTGACCTATGGCCCCTTTTGGTGTCTCTCTTGCTTAACCCAGAAACTGCCAGGATTTTGCTGTATTTACGTGTAACTTTAACTGCTGAGCCTATTTTTGGCAAAGTAGGCGTACTACTTTGAGTGCATTATATTTTCCAAGAAAAAAAATAGTTATTCCCATGGCAGTCACTGAGTTTCCTCACAACAGAATCTGGTCTGTTTGGATAATCAGGTGAGGAGTGGTTGGGGATACACTCTCTTGGATCCAGGGCAAAGAGTAGATCTAATTGTGTAGTTGTTGGTTTCACATAATTTGTTGTTCTTTATTCCAAGCTTATGGTGCTTTTTGAGGAGCATAGACTATAATCCCTGCCCGTCCAAGGTAACCCACAAGTCCCTCATCAATTGTCGAGTTCTGGCCTGGAACATACATGTATGCATCAAAAAACTTCTCATTGAAATCAGTGATTCTCACCAGAAACGTATACATGTGTAAGAAACACCTTCACGATGTCCAGAGGGCTCGATTCAATGTTAACGTTGGCGAGCACTTTGCTCGAAAGTGATGATCTTTGGATTTGCCGTTGTCAATGTCATGAACTCTTGTCCATATCCCCTCCGGACGATCCCCAGCATCAGACTCCACTGCTGCCGCTGTCCGTATCGCCAGAGCTATCGGCCTGGCTTTCACTACCACCAGTACCGGAAGTAGAGCATTGCAGTTCTTCATCTCTTTCCTCTGTCCCATCAGAATCGGAACTTTACTCCACATCTGATGTCTCTTCTTTTCTTTATCAGTCCCATCTTCGATGTAGTAAGTTTGCTGCTTCCCCGTCCTCTTTTTTGCCATGGAATCTTTAGATTCACATAGCATATATGAGGTGGTCACAGGATAGTTAGACCTACAATGTGACAGATCACAGCCTGCTCTGGCCTGATCCAGCTCCTTGCCCTTGCCTGGTGGCTCTAGTGTAGTCTTCAGCCTTTCCCTGCTGTCCATCACAAATATTGATGGAGCAAACTTTTGGAAGGCCCAGAAGTCCAAAAGAAGAACTCCGGGGAATAATTTTCCAACTCAAATTTGATTAGCAATATACAGCTGATGAACAATATTTCAAATGGTATCCTGTACACTTCTATGGAAGAAAACTGCTACACAAAAGTTAGTTTGTGTAGCAGTGGTATAAAAACGCGTAGCAAATTGCTATGCGATACCAGGAAAATTATTCCCTGAACTCAAAACTAATATGACCTCATGATCATTCAAGTAGTACAAAACTGGTGCAAAATCTGTTGAAATCCAAAGAGATGTGAAGCATTAATTTTAAAGTGCATTTAAATAGTGAGGTGCTCTCTAAACATACTTAGGCATAATAAATTCACATGTGCAGGTGGGGTCTCAATTTGTCTCTGTACGAGTCTCAAGGAGTACTGTAACATTTTCATCATACTGCAAAAGGTTTGTGATTAAAAAATGTTTTTCTGTTTTTACCTGGTGTACATATGTAGCTGTAGTAGGTACCCCACATGTGTACATATTATGAAGTTACTCCCATCACACAAATTATGTTTGTCTGAGTGTGTGTGACACCAAAGATTCTTTTACTGTGTTACGTTGGCCAGTTTTGTGAAATTACAATGTGTGACTTGTGCCATAAAAAAAGATTGATGTTGTGATCTCTCACTTTAGGTCGCCTTGATCTAAAAACCTAAGATGCCGAAGACTGAAGGCCTTGAGATACATTCAAAGTAATTTGATTGTGTTTTCAGTGAGATATCAGGGATCTGACACAATATTCATGTCAAAGCATCATTTGTCTTGTATTCGTGTACCCTTATGTTTTATACATGCATATACGTACATCATATACATACACTGTATGTACATGTAGTTTTGTAAGGTTTAAGTTTAACTCATCATTACTGTGGTTTTTTTCCTGTCATTTGAAACAGTTTTTTTCCCATCATTTGAAATTATTATTTCTTTTTGTTCAAACCCATCACGTATTAGAACCAGCTGTGTTCTGAGTAAAAGCTTTACGGATTACCAGACCTGGTAAGCGACAGGTTAAATGAAGAATCAGGGATCTGACAATGTATTCTTGTCAAAACAACATTTTTCTCATGTACTAACTAGTACTTTTTATATACGTATGTATGTACACCATACAGACATGTATGCTTCACTGCAGCCTCAAGTTTAACACATCATTAGTGGTTTGTGTGTTCCTTTTATCATTACTAATGTATCATTGAACTGATACATGTACTACAGTGTACCTTTCAGTCAAGATAAGCACTGGGTTGTATTCTAGTACTTACTTGTATATATGATACATGCATGCTTTGCGATATTTTTAAGCACTATTTGACTGTACAGTAGCATGGATGTGTGTCCATTCTGGGTTATTCAGTGAAAAATACACTTCATCTCAGAACTTCAAGTCGCATTAAATGCAAGTGATTTTAAGGGCTAGTAACTTTGTGCACATTGTGTGACAAAAATTAAGAAAAAGACAAATTACTAGGAATTACATGATAGCAAGAAGGCATGGGGTTATTCAAAAAATTGTGTAAGTATCAGAAATGAAGTGAACAAGATTGTGTGAATTTATGCTGTTTTGTACAGTAAGTGCAATATTTTCCAACTGTTTGTCACTACATGTATATCACTGAGCTGTTTAACAGGGCATGCATAATTAAACTTTTATAAGAGTCAGTGTGTTTTTCCTGTTAGAAGCCCTGTGACTCTGGACTGTTGATGTACATGTGTGAACTTGAGTGAAATATACTTGTACATGTACGTACACTTGTATGTGGGTTGATGAGCTGAGAGGTTTGGTTTTACAATGTGTATGTTCAAAATGAGGATGTCTTTGGAATATTTGAATAATTTCAGATACTTCCTTGGATAACTGACACATAGTAGAAATAAATATGAATAATGTAAAGTAAGCACTGTTTTGCTCCATTTTTAGAATGTTCTGCTATGAAATTCAAACAAGGAGTAAATAACAAATAGTACATGTGTAGAATATGTTAATGCAAACACCTTCATATTCTTAATGGCTAAGTTAGGAGGCAACATTGATTTGCTACTTGACGATGCTAAATTTCATTTGACACTACTGTTAAGCAATATGCTTACTTACAAATACTTAATGAAGGGTATGACTAAAACAAAGTCAGCAAAGAAAACAAAACATACCTCTGACATGCATGTACATGTGTATATTGAAAGGTATTAGACTGTGTGTTGTATCACAAACAGTACTGGACAAACAGACTAGAGAAGCAGGTTTTTTTCTTTTCTCTCGAAATTTAATCACATTGATTTAAATACTTGTGTTTAAAAACCATGTATAATTTCACTCAAGCAGCAGTATTTACAGTACCATGATTGTTGACAAAACATTAAAAACTAATCCAATAAATGACTGTATTTATCTACAATTGTCTATCAGAAGAGCTGAAACATATTGGAAATCAGATATAGTAAGTATATTTTATTGAAAGCACACACAGATATAATAGAAGACATAGATCTATAGAAAGATAGAATACAAGTGTTGTACAAAATATATAAACTTGCTCAAGTTGAATCAAGGTGCAAAGTTTGGATACAGATTGTTATATCAAGGTGATTTCCACTCAAGTGTTGTTACTTATAAGCATTTTTTTTTTCTGTAAAAGGCATTCTTATTGATAGTGAAATTTAAAATAATTTATAGACCAGTCTATGACATTTTAGCTGTCATGTATTCATTCTGTAATACATTTTGATTTTTTAAAAAGGCATCGACATAGCTTATGCAAAGTGTAATCAAGGTGTGTGAGTATTGCCTCTGAAAGGACGGACCATTTTGATCGTAATAACATGTCACGTTGTGTACCATGATTTCTACTGAAATAAATATACACAAATTGTGTAATTCAGAATATACCTTGTATTATAACATCAGCCTCCTTTTTCTCTTTTACTCTGTAAATTGTCTTCGACTTTGTTAGACAACTGTGTACAGTACTGCTCATTTGTGCCAAGAAATTCATAAATAGTCAGCCACCTTTTCAACTGTATTATTACCATCTAAATGAGAAGCTGTACTTGATTTTAGGAATAATACGATCATAATTATAGATATACTAGTAAACTAGAGAATGTATCATACAAGTTGATCTGCATTCCAGAGTCCCTCTTTTTTCTTGTGTGATTTTAATCTAGTTTTGTTATTCCCTGTAAATAAAGCCTACTGGCAGTGTGCAGTATCATCACACTCTACAGTGGAACTAGCAAATACCTACTAGCATGTACATAAATTCCATCTTGGCAGAATTCAGCATGAAGCAGCTGCACATCCACTTTAATGCTGTGGGACAGCCAACCAAAATGACCAGTAAGACCCAAGTGCGTAGTCTTAAACATCTTCCATCGATCATATTTCAGCCTGGTAGTGAGAAGCAATTTCATCCCTTCAAGTCGTCTAAAACCGAGATGATTACCAACATGCTGTAAGCATCGCTACAAGTTAATTCAGCCATGGTGCCAATATATTGTAGCTGTAAGAAATTAAGAAATAAAGTATGACTTCTGATGGTTGTTGAGGAATGGGACCAGCCCATTGTATGACAAGACATGTACATTTCTGTGTACTTGTGGGAGGAAACCTATTTTGCAAGAACTGTAAATTAAAATTATAAATATGTATTATTCAGAAAAGAGAGAGAGGGAAACAAAGACAGATGAAAAAAAAAATGGAATGGATTCAAGCACACAAAAATTGAGGTTGATGTTTCTTATTCTCAAATTTGACAATTACTAAATAGCTTTCGAACCACTTACCCACGGAATACAAAAGTGCAAGACTTGGTTATATGCAACCTCTGCATTCACACGCTTTAAGCCCCTTGTGAACTGTAAAAACTGCAACACCTGAAGCTTACATAATTGATCTTTAGACATAATTTCGAGCAATTTAAAAATTAAGGTCTGTAATCTCTATTCATGATTTCAGTATCCCTTTAGCAAGGTTTTACAGAGAGTAAGTACACACTGTACTTTCACAGGAGGTAACCAGCTCAGATCAATATTCAAACACAAAGAAACCTCATCTCTACATAATAGCAATCTAGCATGTGACAAAACAGAGAACCACGACACGGCAAAGTACGAATGAATCCACTTCATTAAAAATAAAGACTACACTGAATTACACACATCACTCATTCACGTTTATCAGTACATGTATTTCCTGCTGCTTTTTTGCATGATATATTGTGTATAAGTTCGCATTTGTCTTCAACATTTTTTTCAATTGCAATTCATTTAAAAACATAATGGTGCCAATGATATTTGGCATACATAACATGTCAGAAAAAAATTGCTTTTATATCTAAATGAGGCACATACATGTTGGAGTATGATACACTATTCCATCAATCCTGAATATATGAACATGTATGTAGTTTTGTATCATGACATAAATGTCACTGTTGCATGAATGTATGGCTAAATTCCCAGCAGTACGTTTGCAGTGACCTGATTATTACCTTACAACTTTCTAATGAACAGCATGGAGTACATGATCAAGAAACATCACATCTATCAAACTTTACATCACAATTTCAGCTTTCAGTCCAATTCTAAAGTGTCAACAAATGTGCTCATAGTCACACTCCTTGTAATAACTCAACAGAGGGTGATATATCACAGAGTCTAATGCACACACTGTTGTGTTTATAACATACGAAGTAACTTGTACAATTGGCTACAACTAGACTATGCCTCGCACCATCATCAAATCAATTCGATACACATTTAATTATCGGCAAGAAAATAATCACGTTTGTCCTGATGATACAAGGCATGATACAAACTTCCACGCCTCCTGGCCAAAGCTGCTTAATAACTGCGGGAAAAACATGACATCAATGATTAACAATTGTTAGAAAAGCGAAGCTGTTTGGTTGTTAGTAAAAAGTCTTGATTAAAGAAAAGCTTCAGGAAGTACAAAATCACTTACTAGATTCTTTTCCTGATAAATGCTTGTCATGTCGCTTTCAGGCAGAGACTAACAATGGCACCACAGGTAATGAAATATTTGAACGGAATCGTAAAATCCAGAAATACATTTTTGCCACGCATGAATGAATCCATGTGCTTTTAAGTGATCCTTGTGTGCAGTGAATTAACAATCTATGCTGACTAACAATGATGTCATTCTATTGAATATGAAATGAATTCCAAATTCATACAGTGCTGCTTTATCTATTCAGCATTCATGTACTACATTTAAATGGCAGCATCTCTGTAAGACAGTTACTGGAAGCACTGACTATATGCTAACCATGTGACATAGGAAATTGCTGTTTATTCCCATTCCACTTTCAGACTCTTGTTTGCCATATTTTTCTACAGTTCTTTATTATATGTTACGGAAAATAAGACATTTTTTTTATTGCTTCTAAAGAGATAGTCTCCTTCAAGACCTTGCACCTCTTTGGTTGTTGAATGAGATAAGCAGCACTGAAGTCTGCTTGTAGGTAGGGAGACGATCATAGATGGGTATCGGCGATGTTGATCCGCCTCATCTGGTAGTGATCCTCACTCTCGGGGGATCGGCTCATGATGGGTGAGATCTGTTCTGGATCCTGCCACGTCTGGTTCTGGGGAGGCGGGGCACTGGAGGCACGCGACCTCGGCCGCTCCGGGGCATCCGTTATGGTGTACGCTCCACCCGTCTTCAGCGCGAAGATGAGGTCATCGAAGTCCTGCGATTCCGTGTCGTCGTCTTGGAGAGGCTCCGGCTCTGGCGGCGGAGGTGGGGGAAGCGGTGGGGAGGGGTGCAGGCGAGTGGGCGGGAGTTGAGGGGCTGGGCTGACGTCCTGGAATGGGGCTGGTGCATAGAGATTGCTACCCTGCATGGATGGGGCTTTGGCAGGCATGAGGACGCTATGGTGGCTGTGTACCGACTGCCGATCCCAGCCGTCCAGCTGAGGTGGGTCAGGAGAAATGAAGGTCAGTTTGGATTAACACATGCACATTTGCAAATAAGAGATTAGAAACACAAACTGCAACAGGTCTGAAAACACACTCACGTTTAGTTTTACTTATGACTCATTAATGTGCTGAAAATAATGCACTGGAATTTTATATTGCTGAACCTGAAGTTAAAAATTGTACATCATGCAAAGCATGTCTTGCTTGAGAAGAGCACATCCTGGGTAATTAAGACCATAGTCAACACAGGTGACTTCCGTTAAACAACAGTTTTCTTTGTTACATCGAAATTTTTCACAGCCGAACAGTAAAGTATAGATGATAATTTTGGGACTCGAATTTTTACTCGACGTAGCAAATATTTTGTTTAACTTGTTTGTTACAATGGGAGTGCACTGTATACAATAGTATTTCTTACCTCGCCATGCTGGCTGAGTTGACTCAGGGCGCGGTCGATCATCTCCTGGGCCTCAGCCTTGGTCAGTGTGCCCTTGGAGCTCTTCTCAGGGGGCAGCTGGGCCATCAGGTTCTGGGAGGAGTAGGTAGTGTTGTGGTTGTCCAGCAGCAGGCCCGTGTTGTCGTAAGCGTTCAGGGTGTAGTTGCCGCGGGACGGGTTGCGGCACAGCTGGTGCCGCAGCACGGTGTAGAAGAGGACGGCGTAGAGGCCCTATGGGATGGGACAGGGTGGGGAGCAGGCGTCAGCTGATGACAAGTCTTTATTCAACACAGCATGATTCTTCCATGCTACTTGTTGATTAACATTTATGATTTGTGAGAGTGTGTGTGTGTGTGTGTGTGTGTGTGTATGTGTGTCAATAAGAGGACTGGTCTGTCGTATTCTGCCAGTAATGCTTGGAGCATCTTGTCTATTGTAAACACATCAAATTAGGATCAAGACTTACTGTGTTGGTTTTTTTTTGTGTGGATTGGCACAGATATCAGGAAATTAATTTTCAACAAATAGAGAATACCTACCTTTACTCCCTATGGCCTTCCTGTTGGACTAAGGCACATTGCTACACCTGAATGGATTTGCTTACCTTATACAATGTAACTATTAAAGTCAAGTTTAGATGAATTTGCTATAAGTGCTTATGAAAAAGCTTGGCAAGTTATTTAAGCCAAGTGCCTTGACATAACAAGGGTTAAAGAAGTTAAGATAAATTTAGAAGATTCCCTTGACACAAAACATGTGAGAGAGATGCATTTCAAGTAGAAAGTGTTCCTTTGGTAATCTTCAATGAACGTTACATGAGTATTTCATATCATACTAGTTTTCAAGTCACATCACGTATTCTTAGTAGACCATTTGCACCATTCTCTGACAGTCAGTGCAGAGAGTTCTTTCACTTTACCTGGACTATGTTAAAGATGCAGAAGAGAATAAGCTGCCACAGCTGACTGTATGCCATGTGAAGACCTCCCCACAGCCATGTCATGGAGATCAGGAACCAGAACACTAACAGGATCTTATACTCTGTGAACACAAACAGAAAAAATGACTCTCAGAGTTCTCCACTGCTAACATTTACTCCAAAACACTCAATGAGAACAGTAATATGCTGCTTTTATAACCTTGAAATACTAACATTTACTGCAGAACACTGGCAAGATCTTGTCCATTGTTAACAGAAAAAAGAAGTTAGATTAATTTTCTTAAGATCTGTAGTTGCTAGTTTTGTTTTGTTTTGTTTTGTTGCTTTGTTGTTGTTGTTGTTGTTGTTGTTTTTGGTTTTTTTTTTTGGGGGGGGATGTATTCTACAGTCCTAAAATTCATTTTGGAAAACCAGCAGGATATTATTTTTTGTTACCAGGAACAGTATAATGATTTCAAAACCAGGGACGATATTGGGGTTGTTTAAAAAAAAAATTGGAAATCGAAATTTTTGAGTGATATTAACACATGGAAATAACAAAATGTGTAGAAAATTGAGAAGAAAAAAAAAATAATACGGAATCAGATTTAATCTACAGAATATCATGCCTGAAAACCCTGCACTTTGACTCGTGTGCACTCCAGGCCAGAGAAATCTTATGCCCTATCAACAGGAACAGTGAAATGTCTGAAGGACCTTAAATCATAGAAAGTCACTCTGAAACATCAGCAGATTCTTCTACCCTACAGAATCCTATACTCTCAGAAAATTTAATTGCAAGTTTGTATCTTGAACACAAGTATGTTTCTATACTTCAATAATAGGAACAGTAGAATGCTACAGGGACCCTAAACCACAAGCATTTACTTTAGAATTCCTGAAACATCTTTACTCTATAGACAGAAACAACACATTGCTCAAAGAATCGCTACAAACGATAACATACCTTTGAACACAATATAGAGTTTACAATCTTCAAACAAGTACAGTAATATGCTCCAAAGTTTGAGGCAGAATATCAGATTATCTAATAATTCCTTATCATGTTTGCAATACAACGATCATCCATTACTTCATAATGCAACATACCTGTGGTGTTGTAGCTGCCCATGTAGATGTCGTCATATCTCTTCCACTGTGGCTTGACTTGGTAGGCTTGAATCAAGACTACCAGCACCCCAAGGAGACACAAAGCGGCAGGCGCCATGGCAGCAACAAGGGCAGCATATCCATTTGGCATGAAGCAGCTACCAGGACGAAACAGATCAAATGGTTAAATGATCAAATTATCAACTGATTATTTGATTTAATGTTATGCCTGACTGGGGTAGGCATGGGTCAATTTGTTTTCAATCATGGGCAGTAACATTTTCCAATAGAAAAAGATGCTATTCTATGTGCACTATAAAGAGAGATGTGAGTGATTTTAAAGGTCCTGGAAATCCAAATGTATGTTGACCTCTAGTGATGCCTTTGGGTCTGTACATAACCAAATCACTAAATACTTTATGAAAATATGCATCACATATCTTTAAACATTTTTTCTTAACTTTTCTGCACTTTATGCCCAACCTCTGCAAAATCCTCAAGATCATCTTTATTCATATTGCAGCTGTGACATCATCCTCCTGTAACACCTGAGCTGAACAATAGACACTGATATGTACCTTACCATTCATTGCTATGTCAAAAAATAGTCAGTAGAGTTTGCATAAAACAGACTATGCAATGCTGTTGTCAGTGCAGGTATTATTATCAAAGAAGTCAATGTGGTATCATTGGGGGGGGGGGGGGGGGGGTTGGATGATGAAAGAATTCAACCAGAAAGGGATGCCCCCTCCTCCTCCCTCCCACCTCTCCCCTCATGAATAGATGCCTTACATGTCGCCGTTGCTGTGCACATCGCCATACATAGACAGCACAGGGTTTCCTCCGTCCTCCAGAATGAAGTCCCACTGAAGACCGGCGTACGCCACCACCACATAGACTACGATGACGACAACCGGAAGGGCTGGAAGCGGGAAGAGATAAAACGTTCGTTGCAATAATCATTAATCAGCCTTGAAAATGATGAATGTGAAATTATTAGCTATGTCAATATCAGTAGCTGCGTATTGTGTCTTCTAAAAAGTGGTGTGCAATATGATGCTATTGAAAAGAGAAGCTATTTAAAAAGACAATGTCATGGTGAATGAGATTCTGATCTCTGCTGTAAACACAACACAACAGTATGCACACTTTATCTACAGAACCAGCAGCACTGAGTAGCGATCAATGGTAGCACGCCCTCTGAAAAGAGAATCTTTTTTGTTTATCTATCACAGAGCCATGAAAAAAAAAAGGTTATATAGTTGTTGGTCATAACAAAACAGAATGCAAATACTTTGGATTAAGGTGGAATTCAAAGGATTAAACTTACTCCATCCCAGAACGAAGAAGAGGACGTAGAACCTGTCTGTGTGTTCGTCATTCAGCACAAACACCTTCCAGAAGTTGATGGACTGCAAAAGATGGAGACATTAAGCAGAGAGGGTCAGTGACTTCCCTATCTTTTTTAGGAGAAGAGTACATTTCAAATTCTCTGCACAGGAAAGACACAAAATGAATGATGAGCAGAGTAGCAATACATAACAATTTAAACTTTTAATGCACTCTTGCAGGCTACATTTAATTTGATTGATTTGAATTTATTTCAATGCTTTTCCACCTCCCCCCCCCCCCAAAAAAAAAAAAAAAATCCATACAAACAAACAAACAAAAACAAAACAAAAACAAAAACAAAACTACATAAACATACAATGTACTTTGAAACACAATACAAACATATCAAGTACAGAGAAAATTCCCACATACAGTAGGTACACTATGTAATAGCATATAACAGCATGACGTAATACATTCATAAAATGCATTTCATCATGTGATAATCTTGATGACTGGACTTGAAAAATACAGGAGGCCATCATCTGTTGCTTGATATCTATGGTATTCTCTAAATCCAAAACAAAATGTATCAAATGATCATAAATACACAAATTGCTGATAGAAAGGACTTGTGCCTTTCACTGACAAAATGCCATGAATTTTATGAGTTTGTTTGATACAATCCTATATTTGCACTGACAAGTCAATTGCAGTTGGTTTCATATCCTTCTAATATACAAATCAAATATCTTTAAGTGAGTATTTTGCATAAAATTTGTCATTTGACAACTTCTATAGGCACATATATTTTTGAAAGATCCTTACATATGAAGAGTGAAGTACATACTGCCTCCAACACTGCATCAAAAAGAGCCTTTCCTCTATATACCGGATACCATGGAAAAGAGCAATCTTCAATTATAAAGAGATTGGGGGGGGGGGGGGCAAGGAGGATGGAGGTTTAGTGGTGGAAAAAGACAGATGCTCACCTGCATCAGCATCCAAGTGAACTGGGCGAGGAAGAAGAAGTGCATCAGCACACCTATGGCGGCACAGGCCTCCACACCGACCCGGTTACTGATGTAGGCCGAGACGACGAATACAATCTGCATACGATACAATGTTTAGCAATTAGTATCAATGCAACTAGCACAATGCAGACTTTATATAGAGGGAAATGTAATCAGCGTTGATGTGGCATGCATGTGATTCAAAGTTTCAAACTACATGTGGTAGCACACATTAAATTGAATAAAAATACCTAAACTTCTGCTACAGCACTTTATTCAAGAATTATTATTTTGAAAAGTCCAAATTCTTCCTCTTCATTGCCAATCTTTACCTTTCTATTCACGAGAATCAAGAAAATTTTGCTGATTAAGCTTCTTCTTTTTTTTTCAACTTTTAGACTGACCTCTGAAGCACATTATAATAGCAGAAGAAGAGTCAAAAAGTTCATTTCACACCAGGAACACAGCATGGAGCAAATCCAGAGACAGGGAAAGTGTCAAAGCTTTTTCCACACTACTACTACCACACTCTCCCAAAAATGATATGAGTAGATAGACAAGACCATTTTCAGATGATCATGCATCTAGGTTTAGTCAATTCATCAATCTGTTCATCTATCTATCTGTCTGTCCATTTTTCTTACTATTTATTCATCTGCCTATCAATCTATCTACATCTACAATGTATCTATCTACAGTGTATGTATCTTATCTATCTATCTATCTATCTACCTTTCCATCTACAATATCTATTATCTACCTATCTATCTATCTATCTATCCATCTACAAATCTACAATATTATCTATCTACCTACCTATCTACATAAATGTATCTATCTATCTACAACTTGTATCTATCTATCTATCTATCTATCTATCTATCTATCTATCTATCTATCTATCTATCTATCTATCTATCTATCTATCTATCTATCTTCATATGCTGATAATGTTTCATTGTACTTACCTGCAGGGCCATGCATGCAAAGCACATGTGGAGTATGAGCTTGGCTGCAAACATGCACTGAACCGTACAGAACTGGTGTGCAATGAGAGCCAACAAGAGACCACCCTGGAACGCAGCAAAGAGGAGAGAATATCATGGAACGTCAGGGCTCAAGATTCACCAAAAGATTGTTTTAAATGCTTGCGCATAACCATTGTAACAACTTAGATACTCACTACTAAGTGTGGGGGTTGCCTAGCCTCTACAGAGCAAGACAATGACCATTGTATATTGCAATCTAATATGTATATCTTGTATTAGTATGCTTCGTGAAATTGGGTTCAGGGGTACCTTGGAACACGGCGAAAAAAGGGGAGAATATCACAGACGCTCAGGGCCCTAAGATTTACATAGAGATTGTTTTAAGTCACAACACTTGCTGGTAACCACAGTAACAAAGTGGGCACTCACTACTGAATATGGAGGTTGCCTAGCTCCTTGCAAGTACACAGTGATTGCAGTATGTGGCAATCTTTTTAAGTATAAGTATACTTTGAGAAACTGGATTCAGACGAAACTTTTATTACGGTACTTTACAGTCAAATGCTGGATGCATCAAACCATTGGGCTCAAATGCAATCATAAACACATGCCACATGAAATTGCATGCTGTCCACATTCTGTACAAGGAAAAGTAGAAATTACGCGGTGCGTAAAATATGTCCCCGCCGGAAGTAGCATTTAGTATCAAAATGTACTATATAGGTCAAAAGATCAAGGTCAAAGGTCAAAGAAGTCAAAGGTCAACATTCTGTGTAGAAGTTTTGAAGCCCTCACCTAGTGCCATCACATAAAGCAAACGGAATCGAAATCCGGTTAGAAATGGCGAAGGAGTAGCATTTTGTAGCCAATGTACAATATAGGTAAAAAATCAAGGTCAAAGGTCAAAGAAGTCAAAGGTCAAAATTCTGTGTAGAAGTTTTGAAGCCCTCACCTAGTGCCATCACATAAAGCAAACGGAATCGAAATCGGGTTAGAAATGGCGAAGGAGTAGCATTTTGTAGCAAAATGTACAATACAGGTCAAAAATCAAGGTCAAAGGTCAAAGAAGTCAAAGGTCAAAATTCTGTGTAGAAGTTTTGAAGCCCTAACCTAGTGCCATCACATAAAGCAAACGGAATCAAAATCAGGTTAGAAATGGCGGAGGAGTAGCATTTTGTAGCAAAATGTACAATATAGGTCAAAGGTCAAGGTCAAAGGTCACGACTGAAATTCTGTGTAGAAGTTTCAAAGCTCCCATGTAGTGCTATCATATAAAGCAAACAGAATCAAAATTGGCTCATAAATGACAGAGAAGTAGCAAATTGAAGATTTTGATCACACACGGACGCACACACGGACGCACGGACGGACGGACGCACGGACGGACACACGGACACACACACGTACGGAGCCCGTTTCATAGTCCCCTGCTCGAACTCGTTCGGCGGGGACAATAAGCTACAAGTTTTATGAAATTGTGGGAGTCAATGAGTAGTCACATAAGATAATCAACTAGCCAAAATATTGCCTGTAATAGAAGAATGCAAGGAATAGTGTTTCGAAGTTGGAAATTGCTCATTTTCCCTTTAAAAAAAAAGAAAAAAAAAGAGATAAACTTAATTTTTATTAGGTCACTGGGGTCTTACACCATGCATTTAACCACTCATGCAATTGCCTTTTCATGTATATAGGTCCAGATTGGCAAAATATCATACTAATAGAATACAGCATGCCACCAAGGTATTAATAATCACGATAACAAGATGCTTACTATGCATATGAAGCAGGAAGCAAAGACGTATTCATTGTAGCCAACCAAGTTATCCGTTTGCGCCTCTGCCGCATACTCAGATAGATGGTTGCAGGAGCACTCCACGTAGTCGCGACTGTCCGACTGCGGATTTATAAAGGATTTTCAAAAAACAGAAACCTAAAATGTGTGTCTGATTCATGCTATTAATGTCAGTTAGACACACACAAAAATATATAACTTGAGAATAATCATTAGTTTACAAACACACTGCAAACATCCACATGTTAAAATCAGGATGATTTCAAAGAGATTTCAGGAAGACACAGTACTTGTGTGTCACATGCCTCTAAGTGGGCAACAAAAAATGTCAAATAAGGGAGGCTTGTATATTTTTCCGTCAAGAGAAGCAGAAATGTGCTACGGAGCCTTAGTGACAAATGCCATGACTTACACTCTACATTGAAGTTTTGTCTCTACTTTCTGTTGACATGAAAATGATTAGCGTTTTGCTGAGAATAAAATTGCTTAACAACAAGAACAACGACAACAAAACCTACCTCTGCACATTTGCAGCTAATTAAGACCAGAGTATATATCTATCACTTCTTTATGCTACAAAAAAAAACAACAAATCAAATGGCACATCACAGTGTTCAACTGATCTTAGCACTGATACCCCACACTCTGCCCCCCCCCCCCCCAAACCAACAGGCAGTGAAATGGGTCGGTCAAACTCACCACCACGCTGCAGAGAGTGGGCAGCCACTGTCTGGACGGGCCGTTGTACAGGACGCAGGTGGCTCCCAGGGGCGTGACCCGCGAGTCGCTGGTGTAGATGCGGTAGCGCACCGGGGTGGCCAGACTGGTGAAGTTGGTCTCCGCGCCCCTGATTCCAACTGAGAGCACCTGCATCCAGAGAATGGATGGAACTTATTAATACTTGATGCGCATTTTCACCCACACATCTTGCAATACACTTTGGAAATTATGGCATGAAGTCAATCCATCAATCTAACCACCAATACCACCCTTTCCACACATATCTGAAAGTAAATGGAACAATAATGATGAAAAAAAAAAACACCATAATGTATAAAATTCTACTGGAAAGCAGTTATACACAAGTGAGTCTTGAGGGCAACTTCAAAGGAGTCAACATTCAAAATGTACTGGATAGTTTGAGGCAACTGATTCCACAGTATGTATGTACAAATGTATGATAATCACAAAACATTTTATAAAATCCATAAAATTCATGTTGGACCATGATCTAAGTTGCTATTGCAAATTATTATCATCGGCGCTTACCATAATCATCGCTTGTCGTCGAGTGTAATGCAAAGAGCCGAGTGGCATCTTACCTGACCGTTGAGTGTCTGCACCTGTTGCGAGCCAATGAACCACTGCTGGCTGCTGTATTCTATGAAGTGAACATCTTCACAGCGCTGATTGGAGCTGCTTTCGGGCAGCAGATCGGGTGGCAGGACGAAGAAATTGTTCCCCCTGAAAAAAAAAGAAGAAGAAAGAATATTGAAGCAAACCATGCTTTTATTCTAAATATCATGGAATTTGAAATACACTAAGAAAGAAAAATGCATTATACTAGGCTAGGCTCTGAATACAAGTAGACTCTGTAGCATTGTTGCTTCTTTCCCATATCACCCTGTTTGTTGTATGTGCATGTGCCAACATACAACAATTTTATACATTTTCAAAATGTGATAGGAATTTGACATACCATTCCTTACTTGAATGGTACAATGTATCTGCTGAATGGAAGAGGCCAAACAACCAAAAACATGTTCCTTTTTTTTTATGCCACTCTATGTATATTCTCATTTCAATTCCAGCTGAACAACAACAGATTTTATGGCACTGTTCTACAAGATGTGAATCAGCCTCAGTTTTGCATTTGTCTCTTCAGTGATATGAATAGCGCAAACAGAATTAGATGATTACAATATTTTCAACTCTCTCTTTCACTGATGAACACAAAGCATATGTGAACCAATAACATGAATACAATTTCTGCAAAAGCTGCTTGCCTTCATCCCCATAGACCAAGATTCTGCATGCTCTGAAGTAAACTTACTTTCCGTCAAAGCGATGTCCATTGATAATGGGCGGCAGCCATCTTGCCACCTCCATCTTGGCTAGGTCACACTCCATGACCCTGGGCTCCGCAGTCTCGCATGCAGACCCCGTCACCAGGGTGTAGGAGAAAGCAGTGAAGGACTCCGCCAGGCTGTAGGCCCCGCGGCTGTCGGTGCGAGTGGGGGACATCAGCTGGCAGTATATATCCATCATTTGGGACTGGATGTCATTGGGTAGACTGTGAAGACACAAAAGAATACATGAATGCACAGAAATAATGTGTGGTAGTGGTTCTTATAAATCTAAAAGAGAATGTAAAACAAATACACAGGTGGATTGAGTGAATGCAGATATATTAGTAGAACACATCAGTGAAAGTTTGGCAAAAATCAGACAGTCCATTTAAAGACAATGAATTTTAAAAAGTTTTGGTGCAGGCATCGCTGGATGACAAAGACCACAACACTCTGTGATGTTTTTGACGCATTTTGACCGAAGAGGAATATTTCGACACTGTGCATCTGCTATAAAATCTAAGTGTGTTTTGATGGATGCTCACCGTCGCTGGTAGCCCTCAGCTACCAGGTTGTTGAGGGTGTCTGTCAGCACAGATAACTGGTCCTTGCTCTGTTCTTGCCTCACACGCTCCGACAGACTCTGGAGAACGCTGTACGGGATTAGAGAAAAGGAATATGTAAGGGTGATTGTTTCCTTGGTGACATAAATGACTGCCACTACATTTCTCAAAGTGGGAACTGCAATGACAAGGGCAAAATGCTACAAAGATGCTGAACATGCACTTCATTTCAAGAAAAAACACAAGTTTTTAATTTCACAAAACAACAGTGCAAAAATACTGGTATCTGTATGCTTAAACATTAACATCTAACCCAGTACATACGCATGCACTTGATGGTTGTACACATAAAACAAAAATACATAACATGAGAGGTGCAAAAAATTCAGTACAACACATAATCTAATGCACATAAAAATAGCTTGAATGCAGTTTTACTTCGAATAAGCAACATTTTGTGTGTGTGTGTGTGTGTGTGTGTGTGTGTGTCTTTTGTACATTCATCAATGACATTCTTTCTTTCCCCTCGGTTCTTAGAGTATGATTTTAAATAGCATCGACGTTTACACACAGTGTAGTGTATTATTCTGCAGAAACTGGATCAGACATCTTTATTTCCAATGATATCAAGAAATTTTATAATGTATGTACAATGAGAATTGTGAAGATGAGCACGCCTTTGTTTCTCTGATCACTAAAATCCTGAAATATGAAATTTTAAAAAAATTCCCCAAAACACAAAGGAGAACTCACTTGTAGATTCCAGAGTTGGTG
The DNA here is from genome assembly GCF_040938485.1 of Diadema antillarum. Classification (NCBI taxonomy): domain Eukaryota; kingdom Metazoa; phylum Echinodermata; class Echinoidea; order Diadematoida; family Diadematidae; genus Diadema; species Diadema antillarum. The sequence continues at coordinate 90,053 of NW_027272464.1, forward strand.
GTGTCAGCCAGGGAGTCATACCATGTGTCCCATGCATCACTGTCCGTTGTGCTCTCAACGATGACAATACTGGCTTGACCATAGGAGCTGTCCACACTGTCCAGTGAAGAGGAAAAATTTAACAATGGACTGACTTGAATTGACCTAAGGCAAATATGCAGACATTATTAGGTGACATTTTTTTTTTGTCCATTTTCTGCTTGAATACAAGTCTTCAAAGAGACATATGCCCCTTTAAGCATCCTATACAAGCTGACATTAAAAGATTGCATTCCAGTATATGTGTTGAAAAGAAGAGGGTCTGAAATGAGCAGAGTACATTCAAGATACATTGTACTTTCAGTTCCTCACTAAAATTGCTCATTTCACTGACTAATTTCCTCCTCTTAAAATCCATTTTCCTCCAGCATCAGCAAAGAGAAACTGCTGACATGACTAATAAACTCAAGCTCTGTGAATTATCCATATCACTCAACATAGCCATGATAAAAAGAAAAAATATGCAGTTGCTAGTTGGAAGGTCCCACTTACGTAGCTCCACTGTTTGCTGACTCAAGAGTGACCTGGAACTGTTTGGGATAGTTGGCGGATGAGGGTGGACTGTCCGGTGTCAAGGATATTGTGATGGGTAGGCGTCGCTGTGAGAAAAAAAAAAATACATGTACAAGCTTCAGCTTTCTGACTCCTTCAACTCCTTCACACATGCATATAAAACAGAGTGAAACTATAGTAATGACAGTGCTTTCAAAACCATACAAACCATGACTTGAGAGACGGTGCTTCAAGATTATCTAATATCTGCATTAGCTGCAGCCATAACACATTAAAGAGCACATCATCAGGATACATTGCTTAAACTTTAAGGGCACTTATGACCAAAATAGCAGCATCTTGTGTCAATTAAGTATCGACAATAATCAAAATACATGTACATGTACTCTATAATAATCAAAATGGTTACAGCGATAACAATGACCATTCATCCTCGCAAGTTACTAAATGCTTATGGTATACAGATACATGGATACAAAAACTTTGCCCTAACTGCGGGCAGGAGAACGACATAACACAATTAATTAAAAACCTTTAAATTAAGTTGATGAACATACCTGGCCTGGAGCAAAGACTAATGTGGCCCTCTCTGTTGAGAACTCTGCCCCTCCTATGGCGGGGTAGAATGTGACCCCGGCCACCCTGGATGGAGCCTGCAGCTGGCTGGTGGTCCAGCCAACCCGCACCTCTCTGGAGGTACCTCCCACCCTCTCTACAGTCACTGTCACTTCTGTGGTGCCGGTCTCAACCGCTTGGAATCTGAGTTGGGACAACGATAATCATCTCAGAATTGCACTTCTTTAAATTGAAATATGTGGAGTGGATGCAATATAAATACACAGGTAGTATAGTATACATGTAGTTCACAATTCAAGTGATGTAATAACACAGCAACAGGTACATTGTAGTTACACTGTAAATCTATATATTTTCTTAGCAAATATCAGAAAACTGGAATAAAAACATCCCCCCTTTTCAGCAATATATTTGGATCTAATTGTTGCCAATAAAAGAGGTACATGTATGGTAATAACTCATGAATATCAGAAAGCTGGAATAAAAATCTACCACTTTTCATCAATATATTTGCATCGAATTGTTGCCAATGAAAGAGGTACAGTGGCCGTACACGTATGGTGATGACTCATATTACTACACATGTGAGCTAAGTATGTCTAACACAAAGATCCTGTGTTTGAATCCTGCCTGGTGTAAACCTCTCTCTTTCTACCCAGGAAGAAAAGTGGAAACCCGCCAGTCCTGAGGTGATGATAATTATGATAGGAAGCTCTGGAAGGGCAATGTTAACTCTAAGGAGGCTATCCTCAGAAGATAACATGACATCATCGTCATCGTTATCATCAGCACCATCATCATCAGCGTCATCAACCGTCATCACCACTAAAATCATCATCATCATCGCCATCATCATCACCATCACCATCATCGTCATCATTGCTATCCCAAAGTTTTGAACCAGAATATCATCATCATCATTTTGATCATCATCATCATCATCATCGTTGTCGTCATCATTGCTATCCCAAAGTTTTGAACCAGAATATCATCATCATCATCACTTTGATCATCATCATTATCATCGTTGTCGTCATCATTGCCATCATCATCATCATCGTCATCATTGCCATCCCAAAGTTTTGAACCAGAATATCACCATCATCATCGTCCTCATTATTGTTGTCATCATCGTCATCATCATCATTATTATTATCATCATTGTCATCCCAGAGTTTTGAACCAGAATATCATCATCATCATCATTTTCATCATCACCATCTTCATCATCATCATCCCAACAGAACATGTGAAACCAGAGTGTTACACCTACACTTATAGGATGCCCTTTACCTTGACTCCAGAGAAAACTGCAGGAGCCCATTGGGATAGTCGCTGTCTGCCATGGTGACATTGGCCACCTGCCGGGCAGTGTCCAGACTGGCCCCCTGACCCACAGCTGTCAGCTCCACCAGGAAGGACTGGGCAAACTCCGACTCCTCGTCGTCTTGGAGGACGATGGGCAGAGGGCAGTATCGCTGCTCTCCGGGACAGGTGACCTGACCCATGACCTCTACCAGCTGGTCAAAGAGGTCAACATTATTTGAGATGTCACCGGAGCTGCTGTAGGTGGCCCTCCAGTGGACCTGTGCAGAAGACAAAGATAAAATCGTAACAATAAATGCTACTGCACGATATTCACATGCAGAGGTACTTTTTATCTATCCTCCTCTCCCTCTCTCTCCTTTCCTTTGTCCTTCTTCTTCCCTCTCTCTCGTTATCCCATTTAATGTGCAAGACTTTACAAGACCATGTACTTAAAGGCGTATAGTCCCGGTAGTTTCGAGGGCGCTGTTGATAATACTGTCGATCCCCGTTAGCATTGATACAAAGATTGCCGAAGTTGAGCTGTCATCAAGAGTAAGGCGCGTAGGTGTTGCTAAGTAACGTTGCCTTCGTTGTCTTCTTTGCGCTTCATGCAGTCTGTAGTAATGCCAAGGTGCGTGCATATGTGCTGTTTATTATGACATCACAAAAGAAGTTTGCTAATACTGTCATCTCCCTCAGCCGAATCATGAGCCGAACTATGATCGGACCACTGACTACAGTGGATCGGACGTCCTTGGTCTTAAGGAAATGGGTCACGGCGTAAGCACTAAAGAGGAGTCGATAGCGTAGGTCTCTATAGGAAACTTGCGCTGTGCGACCGTGTACCCATTTGACTAAACCACTGGGACCATGCGCCTTTAAGGTCACATGCAGAAATGGCCTATTACCATTCCTTAGTTGATCCTCAACAGATCAAAGCAAGCTTACCGTGACATTCTCAAAGAAGGCATCCCCTCTGTCCAGTGTGAGAGTCAGGGTTGGGTTGACGTCTTCATAGACGGTCACATACAGAGAGGCGGTGTCAAACCCGATGATTCCATTGTAGTTATCATTGCCCAGGATGGTGATCTCTGTGAAACCCTGTGAAAGCACAGATTCAGAAATAGAATTATTGCCAACAAACAGATGAATCAAATACACAAACGACATAAATTGGAGGTGAAGCACAAACAATGAAGAGTATGCATGATGAAGAGTTATTGGTCAGTGCATCATAAATCTCAGGGCAGACAGCATTTTACCCAGTGGACACTTCTTATACTCAGAAAATTGATACATGTGATGCCTACTTATGATAAAATAAAAATCATGAATTGCACTTGCTCAATTAATCCAAGGGATTCAACATGTCAATTACCAGAACAATCTTGGGATATATGTGTACACATATAGAAAACATCTGTAGTCTGTTGCCAATATTTTTTTTTTCATCTCAGCTACTTTAAAATTTGCATGAAATACCCCAACATCAAGTCCTTATCTCCTTTAATACACAGAATACCTGACAGAACATATACAACTCTTTCTTCTTCTTAAATCAAAATATATGCAGCAAAAGCACCTCTTTACGGGTTTACTGGAACTGTAAAACCAAACATCGATAACAAACACATACATGAATCAATGGAAATCACACTTCAGATGAAATTTGATCTCTCACACTGTCACAGCTGCAAAATGTTTGATTAACTATCAGTTTTTGTTCATATATGCACTTGAACTACAAAAACAACAACTTCAAAAAAAAAATGACAAAGTTGACTGACAAAGTGTCATGAAAAGCTTAGCTTTTACCTTGAGTCCTTCATCACTCTCTCCCTGGGCTACGCGTGCCCCACCCTGGGGGTCAGTCAGGTAGATGAAGAAGAGTTCGTTGGGTTCAGGGAGGTCATCACTGTCCACTGTCAGGTACACATTGGCACTGGTCTCTCCCTCCTGCCATGAAAAACAAAAACAACAAAAAGCAATAAAAAACATTATCACTTGGCAATAAAGGGAAAATCAACTTAAAAGAAGACTACCTTGAGGCAAATTAGCAAACTTAAAGAAAATACCAATATCTTAGAGCTAGGAGAAGAATTGGCAAACTGAAACAAAAGTATAAGAATGTCAGCACATCAGTGAAAATGATGTACTGGTACTAGTATTTTAGGATGATGAAAACCCTCTTGGTCATGTGATGTTGACATTGCTTAGTGTATTAATCCAAATATTTTCACTGAAAATGGCAAAAACTAGGATTTTTCTTGTATCCACATAAAATTATGAACTTAATCGAACTTGAAAGTGTGTAATCAATATGACATCAATAGTACATCTCTCAGTAGAAACATGTCTGTCAAATACCACTGTAATCACCTCCCAATGTTTTCATTATTGTTTTCCTATATCAACTTTTTGTTACCTTTCAAAACAAGAGAAATAGTTGTATTTGACAAAGACTTTCAGGCATCTCCCTTCCTCAAAAAAATAGAATACATCTTAGTGCTATATGAATATGCTCTTCACAATGACAAACATGAAAGTTACATTTTCTGCCAGGTTGTAATTTCAGGACTGCGTAACATGACTCTTACATTGAATATTAGGTCTTCCTCAAGGAGCTGGTAGTCACTGTCCACTTCGGCTGAATTTTGATCCATGGAGTTGGCAAGCGCTTCACCGATGGTGTTGGAAACATTGGATGGCATGCCTACCAAGGATGCCTGCCAAGACTCACCGCCGCCGACAGTTCGCGCCTTGACACGGATCGTACCGTAAGAACCACCTAGTCCATGGAATTTAGAGAAAAGATGATAGGTTCATGAGAGAAAGATATAATTTTATCCTGTGTTACTCAAAGATGATCCATTAAATCTGTCTTTCCATCAATACTCTTGGCATTATTCTAAAAGTGAAAGATTCTTTCACTATCAAATAATTCTTAAAATAAGCACACAACATCCTGAATGTGATTTGATTTTCAAGATATAAAACATAGCTTGCAATTAGAAACTATTAAACACTGTGACAAATATTTGATATTCAAGATATAAAACATGGCTTGCAGGAAACTATTCAACACATTGACACATGGTGAGCTTGTTGCAGGGTTGAAGGGGCAGAACAGGCCATGCTTCAAGTCTGAATATACTCATGAAACCTGGTCTATCCCATGTGCCACAAACCTGTTCTCTCCACAGTGAAAGTAAGCGTCTTGCTGGACCCGTCTCCCTCGGTTGCCTCCACCGTGCCGGGGCTGATGCTAAGTACCCCGTAAGGGTCATTGCTGCCCACTATAGTGACCTCTGCAGTTGAGTACAGCATGCTCAGTCGTGGGCTGGTGCCTGCAGAAAAGAATGCGTGCTCAAAATGTCACCTTTATTTTACCCCAACTCTTTCCATAATTTATAAACTTCCTTGGAAAAGGGGAATGCAATCTTGTCCACACAATTGTTGTAATGGTACAGCAAAATTATGAAATGTAATCTTCATTGATATCAGAACCTTCATATTCACATGGAAATGTGATACATGAGGACACAAAGTACAGTTTATCATGTGTGTAGAGATCAAAAGGTCTTTCCTTGCAAAGCACTCTGCACCTCATCACCTCTTTTTACTACTACTAATATCATTATACAATGCTGAAACTTTCAGCTACAGCTGTAAGCCAAAAAGTATAACAGCTAGCCTCCGTATATGCCATATATTTTGCACATTTTTTGTGAACTTTGCGAGTAGGGTACTATTCACAAATATGACAAGTAAACATTATTAACTCTGATCCCGACACCAATGTGACATGCAACCATACATTTCTATGTTCATCACTTGTACTCCATGATCACGAATTGATCCACTCAGGAAGTCCCGATCAGTACAAAATTAGACTTGCTAAATATATGGCATATACAGTAATATGTAAATATACTGTGACATAACTGACTTCCCATAAGCAATGAAAGATTTTCCAAAGGCATACTGGTTAAAAACTGAAGAAGGGTGTTTTCATTTGTTGACCATAAAATACTTTGAGGAGAGAGCAAGATAAACTTGACACTACTTAGATCGATAGACAACTAGCTCTTGTGTTCAAGAAGAGTAAAAAGTAAAACACTGAGGAATATGGTACTCCCAGTTGCTATCTATATTCCTTGGGATGAAAACCTTAATCCTTTCAGCTATGAGCAGCATGCTGCACAATCATTGGAGGTCTCCATTGCGGCATACTTTGCCATAGCCTACCTTGTTCGCTGCCCAGCGGCAAGAGTTGCACCCCTGTGATGTTCACAAAGAAGATCTTATCGAGCTCCGGCTCTGGGTCCTCAAGCAATGGCACAACAATGGTCTCACTCTGCTCGGTACTGGTCAGCACCACGGCACCGTCGGTGACGGCTGTGTAATCACTACCCGGTGTGGCGGTGTAAGCCACTGTGTTGTAGGTAACCCGGATATTGCCAAGGGAGCCGATCACACGCTCTATAACAAGAGACACCTGCAACACAAACACCATCACTCTTTTACTTCTATCTTCCACAGTCAAGCTAAGCAACATCATAACTGAGTGAGCAAGATATAGTTTTCAAATTACTCTATAACCTGCACTCTCATTACAATGGCAATGTCTGAGAGTACTGCTATACATTTGTAATAAACACAGACCAAAAAGCATTCAAAAATGCATTTCTCCACATACTTTCAAAAGCTACAAAAATCATTGATTTTATTCATTTGTTGATTACACAATGGTATGATTGATATGATATACAAGAGATCAGTATGAGAATGTCACTGATCACTGCAAGTCACACATGATTCTTGAAAAGCTTTTTTTGGGAAAAAAAAATGAATAGGATGCTATCAAGGAATGCTACAGAGATGGATTGGAAAAGAGAGAAAGAGGAAAGATACTGATGAAAAGCAAACCAAATACAATTATAAACAAAAAATGATAAAGAAGGAGAAAAAGAGGAAGGTATTATATACATAATGAATGTTTATGAGTGTAATGGACAGAATATTTTATGAGGTGAAAGATTCTGTCCATTGCAAGAATGAAAAACATCTATTATTTGTTCTATATAACACCTAAAATAGATCCTTGTCATTTGATGTGCTTTATGAATTTGGAAACAAGAAAGAATGTGTGAGATCTGAGATCAAGAGAGTGCTCACTGAGCGCTTTACGCTAGCTAGTTGTTGCAGACACGCTGCAAAAGCATTTTACATGTGTAGTGTGCTGGGCTCTTGGCATGCGTGCAATGGAGCAAATGGTATGAATCCAAGATTGCATGGTAAATGGAGCCACAATTGCACGAATGATGACACAAGAGTAAGATGGGACGAATGATCAATGGCAAACAACCAATCAAATGGCAAGATCTATCCAGGAGTTATATGAAAAAGGATGAAGATGAGGATGAGGGCAGCATTACCTGTTGGTCAGATTCCATGACAGAGACTTGTCGGGAAGCGGGACTGAACCCAACGATCCCGTGGGGGTCAATCTCCACTGTGGTGTATCCATCCCTGGCCAGCGCTCCACCAGCCACCCCGGAAGTGACGTCACTGATGCGGACGGCAAACACCTCGGTGGGCAGTCCAGTAGGGGTCAGCTGGAAGGATTGAGCAGACAAAGAACAATAACAAATATTTTAGTATGTTTCCCCAAGCACGACATATCACAAACTTGTTCTAAAGTTGCAACGATCAATTCATGAAAAAAAAAAATCTTGAGGAAAATGTACATAGTAAAATGTAGTCTATGTGTGTTCATGTCAATGCAAGAAAAAATTGCAAGTGTCAAGTTGAGTAAGAGTTTAGTTCTATAAAGAACAAAAAGAACAAAGTGTCAATCAATAATGATCAAATCTAGTTTCTACACAGTTTAGATATCCACTTATCTACACTGATAACCCCTTTACACAGGTACAAAGACACTCCAAATAGGCATACATGTATATCTTGTATGGAAAAGGATTTCACGTCACTCACTGTTGCAGTAAATGTTGCTGTGGACTCCCCTTGGAGAAGCCTGACTTGACCAGCACTGGGAGTGACCATTCCCTCTACAAAGCCGGATGGGATGGTACCTGTCTCATGGCCACTCTGCCAGGTAACGTCCACATCACCGTATGATCCGATTCTTTCCACAACCACAGTTACTGTGTATGTTGCTGTTAAAAAAAAGAAAAAAAGATTAAGAAAAGATACATTTATGATCATGAGAAATAAAAAATGACACTATGGCATAAAAACTGCTGAAACAATACATAAATGTATGAAGCGTTTGGATGATGTTGGAGAGGAATTGTTTTTAATTATTATCATTAATATTACATTACCATCACCATCAACATTTATATCTATTCAGTGGAGTATCTAGGGGAGGCAAGGGGGGCACGTGCCCCGGGCGCCACTCCTTGGGGGCGCAAAAAAAAAAGAAGAAGAAAAAAAAGAAAAAAAAACGAAAAAGAAGAAAAGAAGAAGAAGAAGAAACAACTCACCGGAAAGGGGGGGGGGGGGGGGGGGGGGGGGAGGAAGAATGGGGGGGGGGGGGAGCAGAAAACCAAATCAAAACTAGAAATGTCGCTACAGCGACTGGTTATACCCCCACCAAACAACATTTTATAAGCTTTGGTCAAAACAACATTTCATAAGCTTTGGTCAAAAAACTGAGGAAGTAGTTAAATCCGCAAGATCTTTCCTTGATCTTCTGCCATTAATATGCCGTTACCATGGCAACGTACTTTCGGGTACTGTCGAAAAATGCGTCTTGCACATCTACAACCAAAGGCACACATCTGTACCAAGTTTCATGGAAATTGGGCAAAAACTGAGGAAGTAGTTTGCAACACAAAATTTTCCATCATTTTGGCTCATAATATGTGAGCTGTTACCATGGCAACATACTTTTTGTCACTGTCAAGAAATGTGTCATGCTGACCTATATCCTAAGACAAACATTCAATATGAATTCCATGAGAATTGGAAGAACACTGATGAAGCAGTTTTGCCATGAACCATTTTGCCCTATATTTTACCAATAACATGCCGTTACCATGGCAACGCACTTTTTGCCACTGCGGAAATATTTGTCTTGCACATTAACATATTCAGATGAACATCTGTACCTAATTTCATAAAAATTGATCAAAAACTGTGGGAGGAGTTCGCGACGCAAAATTTGTACCCATTTTTGCCCATAATATGCCGTTACCATGGCAACGTACTTTTGGGTACTGTCAAAAAATATGTCTTGCACATCTACAACCCAAGGCACACATCTGTGCCAAGTTTTATGGGAATCGGTTGAAAACTGAGGAAGTAGTTCGCGACGCAAGATTTGCAACGGACCGACCGCCCGACCGACCTCCCGACCGCCCGACCGACCGCCCGACCGACCGCCCGACCGACCGTCCGCTGATTCCTATATACCCCCTTCAAACTTGGTTTGGCGGGGGTATAAAAAGATAAAAACAAAACATAATGATGACTCGGACAAGATGACAATGTTTATTGTGTTCACACAAGAATTCCATGTTATGTAAGCTGAAATACAACGATTTTCGGCTCGCTCGCTGCGCTCGCTCTCTAAATTTTATATAGAAGAAGAAGGTGAGAACAAAATGTGATGATGACGCGGACAAAATGACAATGTCTATTGTGTTCACACATGTCATTTTATGTTTAGCAGGCAAAATGTTTCACGGAGCAGCGGCTGCAATTTCTTTCGTTCTGAAGCGATCGCCAATTGGATCAAAAGAAGGCGCCAACGGTTTCGAACATACGGGGGGGGGGGGCACCAAAAAAATCAAACAAGATAAGAACAAAACGTAATGATGACGTGGAAATATATAAATTTCGGCTCAATCGCTCGTACTAATTTAGAGTATTTCTTCAAGTCCTCAGTTTGTTGGTAAAAATCTTTATCTATAAGGCCGTCACTATATCTTTATATCTTGATTAGAATTGTAAGATTTGATAAGCAAAAAATGACAAGAGTTCCATGTTTTGTACGCTGAAATACACAAATTTTCGGCTCGCTCGCGCTCGCCAAAATTTATCAAAACAAAAAGGAGATAAGAACAATACGTGATGATGACGCGGAAATATACAAATTTCGGCTCACTCGCTCGTACTAATTTAGAATATTTTTTCAAGTCTTCAGTATAATAAGGCCGTCACTATTATTATCTTGATTAGAATTGGAAGATTTGATAAATAAAAAATGACAAGAGTTCCATGTTTTGTAAGCTGAAATACAAAAATTTTCGGCTCTCTCGCTGCGCTCACTCGCCAAAATTTATCAAAACAAAAAGGAGATAAGAACAAAACGTGATGATGACGCGGAAATATACAAATTTCGGCTCACTCGCGCGTACATGGGGGGCATTTCATGAAGCAATTTGTCAGATATCTCGTCTGACAAACTGTTAAAAGCTATTGAAATCCTTGCTTCTGATTGGCTGAGAGCAAATTTTGTCCGACAAGTTGTCGGACAAAATGCTTCATGAAATGCCCCTAGAATATTTTTTTCTTGGTATAGATAAATCGTTATCTATAAGGCCGTCACTATCTTGATTAGAATTGTAAGATTTGATAAGCAAAAAATGACAAGAATTCCATGTTTTGTCAGCTGAAATACAAAAATTTTCGGCTCGCTCGCTGCGCTCGCTCGCCAAAATTAATCAAAATTCATTACATTGAAATCACCCTCAAAAGACCCCTTTTAAGGGCTTGAAAAGCATATCATGTGGACTTTGCTTTAAGTCCCTACCGGGATGGGGTTGGGGTTGAACACTAGTCTTTTTCAGAAATTAGGGGCGCAATTTTCGCGCTTGCCCCGGGCGCCGTTTTCCCTAGATACGCCACTGTATCTATTATTAGTACTATCATAATTATCACTGTCGCCATCAACATCACCATCATCATCATCATCATCAACGTTACTACATGTACAATCATTACCATCACCATCACTGACAACTGCTCATTTTACATGGTACTTTCTTCCATACACTGTACATGCTCTTGGTTTTTTGTGGACTTCCACAAACTTATGGTCATTTTGACAAGAATGCCCTGCATGACACGTGCCAGGAAGAATATGAGACTCATAATCAGAGGCATAATTTACAGAAATTTACAAGGTGTAGCTACGTAAAGAGAATATTACCAACATTTCATAGCCTTTCATATGAAAATGCATTAATAATCATCCACACCTATCTTGTCACTTACCATCATCGACGTATGTTCCCGTTTGGCTGAGGCCTACTTGTGAGTTGGCAACTTCTTGTGGGACGGAAAAGGTGGCGCTGTCTTTAGCCCCATCTATCGATGGCTGAATGACTGTAGCAGCAAAAAGACACACAAGAGATGGTCACATAAAGACATCATTCACATACATTATAATGAATCTGTCAGATGGAATACATGTATCTGTACATAACTTCAAGCTTTCCACAAAAATGTGTAAAACTTGCAAATGAGGAAAGAAGACATCTTGCAGATGCTTTGCTCTTTGAACCATTGATACTACAAAGACAGACAGAAAGAAAGAAAATATGCAGGCTGTGAGTATTTTATCCCTCTACTTGTGAAGGAAACCATATCAAGCCCTAACATACTGTTAGTGTTTTTGAACAGCATTTTGACCACATATATAAAAATATACTACTATCAGTACCATTATCTTTGAAATAAAGTAAAGTCTCAAGCCCTAACATACATGTTAGTGTTTTTGAACAGTACTTTGAACACATTACATACAATATTACTACAAGTAACATTATCTTTTAAAATAAAGTAAAGTAATGGCTCAAGCCCCAACATACATGTTAGTGTTTGTGAACAGTACTTTGAACACATATATAGAATACTACTATAAGTAACATTATCTTTAAAATAAAGTAAAGTAAAGTAAAGTAAAGTACTGTAAGTAAAGGCTATTTGAACACTGCTCGGAATCTTCACAAAGAAGACCCCTGTCAGGTAGCTATAGATACATACATTGTATGTGTATATCATCTTGTTCTTCGAGGAAGATGAAGCCATACAGTACGATAATACATATCCCAATGACTGTCACATATTGACATTATTTGAATGTGATGACTTAATCTTACCAGGATCACTGCCCAGATATGTCACTGAAGTGAGGTTGACAGTAAATGATGTGTCCTCAGCAAGAAACACATCGTTGTTGAGCAGGGAAACGTCTTGAACACACTGCAGAGGGAATTTATCAGGGCATTTCAATAATGAATATACAGTTGCATGTATGTGCTTCTAAAAGTGAATATGACATATGACAGACATTCCTGACAATATACTTTCACTCAACTCAAAATAATCTTCAGTGTCTGGAAAGTTCAATGTCAGTAAAAAAAAAAAATCAATTCAATTCATTTAGAATGTAAATCATGAACAAGAACTGAAAACAGGAGGTATACTATTTAATGTTCATATATACACTGTACATTAATATTTGGAGGAATGCTAGAGGAAAATACTATTCAAAGAAAACATACACCATTACAGAAATATACCAAATAACACTGAATACACTCGGTGAAAGTTCTTCAGAGTTTTATTTATGTGGTAATGTAAGTGTGTAACTACAATTGTATAGGAAACACAAAGGAAACTGATAGTATATACTTCAGTGAAAACTTACAGTGGACTGTCCATCTGAGCACACAATGGAACCACTGCTTGGGACGTACGCTCCGGTTACACCCTGCAATGAATATGTGAATACCGGTGCACATATTATTTACATTCACATATACACATACACAAACATACATATAAATGCACACATAAACTGCATGCAAATTGTGTAGCCTCTTTGTAAACTAACCCTAAAGAATCTACAACAAATTGAAACAGAGTAGATGAGACAATGGAACGTTTGTATCAACAGTCTTTGGAAAGTCACATTGATATCAAAACATTAAGGCATATGGATTTTTTCATGTGTTACTTGGGAAACTGTGGATGTTACATAGGAAGTGGATGGCTGCTTTAATGGCTGAGACTTCTCCTTTTTGATTTATTAGGTATTGTGTTTTGATTGGATTTGAATTCATCTGTTTTATTCGCATTTATTTAATTTACGTGACCACTTCTTACATGGTAATTGCAATGATTGTTATCAGCATATGTTTAAACAGTTGCAAAGCACTATCACTGTTTAGGCTTTCATGCACCTCAGCTTACATCATCTAAGACATTCATGTCTTAATCTATTCCTCTCAACACCAGTGGAGACTCACATCATTGTACTGGAGCTGGTATCCAACCTGGACATCCCCAACGAGGCCAGCTGCCCGGTCAATGGTCAGCCTCACTCGGCGCTGGTTACGGCCGTTCAGGACGATTGTCTGTTTGCCATCAGACACACTGAAAACACCGTGGGGGTCATCATTGGCACTGGCAAAAAAAAAACAGAGAGAGAGAGAACATTTATCAAGGGGTAACATTTTAGGGAGAAATTCATCATTTCACTGGAAATGGTGAAAAAAACTATTATCTTTGCAATGCAGGTGAAGGCTTGATGACATAAAAAAATATCCTACAGAGATTGTGAATGATATAGTCCTTTTGCTTTCTTGTATACGACTAGTGATTTTTATACAGGCTGTTTGAGGCATATTTGACACTTTACTATGAGGACTTTGACAAAGAAACTGTATTAATGAATATAAATTCTATAACTATTGTGAGATCTACATGTACATTCTGTGACATAACCTTGATTTTAAAACATATTTTGCAATGTGTCATTTGTGGATTTTGAGAGTGAGACCAATCTTTAAAGTCAAATACTAAACATGTACAATCACTTCCCAATTGAGCAGGTAAACAGTGAAGGAGGATTTGAAGCAAATCAATTTACTTGATGAAGAATCTTGAAGAGTTGAAGACTGGGTCGATCTCCGCTCCTCCTTCCGCTGTTACCAAGGAGACGATGAATCCCTCCTCCAGCTCTGGTTGAGTGTCGGCCAGGACACCGAGCAGGATCTGGGAGGTGGCAATGTTCTCTGGGAAGTCCACCGTGCCATTGGTGGGAGACACGTCGGAAGTGACCGGATGACCAGCGGCATTTGTCACTGACCAGTGCACCTGGAAGGACCGACAATATTATAGTGGTCAGTGACACAGTGGTCTCAGAAAAAGCCTCGAAAGACAAAACTTTACACTGGCATTGACTGATGTCTGCTATCAGCATTATTAGTCATGTTACTCACACACTGTAATCCCTAGAGATTGACAGGCAACATGGCGATTTGGATCAGCCTCCATCATATCTCTGTGTAGTAAATAAACTAGCACGAGTACAATGACACCTCATAGGGCAGTTCATGCTTTTAGCAGGAGCAAACCTGCTACCAAGCCATCCTGGATATTCAACTGTGGTATTGTTTGGTCTGTAATTTTCTGGCAATACCTGAACGTCTCCAACCAGGCCCTCTCTCCTCAGCAGTGGGAAGGCAACCCTCAGGGAGCTGCTATCGTCCGAAGGCTCACTGAAGTACCTAGGCTGCAGTGAGTCGGCAGTGAACTGGATTATGCCATTGGGGTCACCATGCTTCAAGACCTGTTTCAGAGAGAGAATCAGGCACGTTATAACAAAAAGACAACAATGAGTCTGATACTCAATGAACTACAGAGTATGGGATGTTGGAAAAGAGGCATATGATACAATATCCTTATGGTACCCACTGACAGATTTGTTCACCATGCTGTACTTCAAGTATGATGCAAAGGTACAAAAGAAAAGTAAAGAGAAGATGGCATGCTCACTAGTTCTATCACGGAAGTTTGTTTTTAAAAGACAAATGGTATGAAACATAGCCTTAAAATGTGTTTTTACCAAGAAGAAGGGAAAGAATAAAGACCATGCTGCATTGGTGTAAGTTTGGGGAGGTACAGACTGACATGTTCTTTACCAGAAATCCTACTTTTTGTTACAAAACATCTGTTGGAGAGACTCAGAATGGAGAAAGAAATTCTCACCGTAAGTCTGGCTCTCTGAGTGCTGCCCTCTATCTCTCCCACACCAACAATCCGGTAGATCTCCACGATGAACTCCTCCTGCACTTCAGGTCCGACAAAGGGCTTAACCTGGAGGTCAAAGGTCTTGGATCCCCTTTCGGCAGGGGCAAAGGTGACCGAGCCTTGGAGGAAGCCGTCTGGTGTCGAGATGTCATCTGTCTCCTGGAGGGCTGTCTCACTGTTCGGCCCCAGGATCCTCCATCGGACCTGTAATGGTGAAGGGGTGAACATTCTTGACAAGTTGAGAAATTTTATCTTTCTGTATTTCATTCATCATTACAGTTGAAAATTCATTTTACAAGTATTCACTGGATCTCATCTAAGGCATCTCATATTCCATCTTGAAATAAAACTACAAAAGACTACGTAGCAAGAGTATTTAAATTATGACGTTGATATTGTGGTTTGAAAAACTTGGCAGGGTGGATTATCAACATTAAGCACTATCCTCCCAGAGGATTCTAATATTTCAGTCCCATGTATTCACCTGGGTCATGGGGTGATTGTGTGAAAAATATTTGGCAGAATTTAAATCCCGCCTGAAATATTTGAGAGTTAAGAATCTTATCCATATTACCAAAGCCCTCCCAAAGCATACTTACACGCGTACATCTCATATGCAGCGCTCATTGTTATCTAGTGCAGATCATTACAGCCTACTTACCTCAGCCCCTGTGAGATACTGATCAAGACCTCCCGTCAGCTCTATGGTAAAAGTCAAGTCCCGAGGGTCGGGGGGATTGGCGATGACCCTCTCCAGGTTGGAAGGAGAAAAGCCGATCAAGCCGTCTGGCCCGTCGCTCTTCAGAATCACCACCGACGCCGTCCGGTTGCCGCCGAGCAGGGCGCCCCCTTCGGTCGACGTTAGAAGAATGCGGAAGTACTCGGAGAACTCCTTGACGGAGTCGTCGATGATGGTGACGAGAATGTTGGCCTGTGATTGACCATCTGCGAAGGTCACCTGACCATTGGAGAGGAGGAAGTCGACCCCACCCGGTGTGGCGTCCAGGCTCTCCACCTCATAGGACACTGTGACCAGACCAAAGTTACCCGCACTGCGTACCAATGGGATGCTGGCCACTCCAATATCTTCTTGCACTGGAAATAGTATGTCATAAAAAGTGGGTGCATTGTTAGAAGACATGATACTCGCACTACTTCTCATTACATTGTATTACATTTCTTTCTAGCCCTGTATGTCACTTTATAGCTGGACCTAGATGAGGGCAGATATACATCAAAACTTGTAAGATATATTAATCTACAAAGCTCTGAATTACTATGGATGTTTTCTAAATATATTCAATGGCTTGAATAAGGTGGACTGTGAAAAGATTCTGACTGCAAGACCCTATACATCAACAGAAATACTCTAAGAATACCTAAACTCACCTTCGTATAGAGTCTTGTCAAACTCAATGATCCCTTCCGCATTATCATTGGCCTCGATGATGATAGTCTTGACTGACAAGCTGCCAACAGAGGGCGGCATATCCGGCTGCAGCCCATTATAGGAGGTGTAGTCAGTATCACTGTGATAAGAATGAATAAACAGACAGATATGTGAATAAATAAAGTAATTACTTACTTATTAGAGAATTGAAGGAATTAATGAATGAATGACAAAAATAAACAAACAAATGTTCACAGAAGTAAATAGGTGAAAAATTACTGAACAAGTGAATCAAGAAAGCAGAAGATATATAAATCAAGAGATATTCAAGTAAATTTAATTAGTCTTGATTACTAGTACTTCAATTTTGAGCAGTGGCAGAATATTGCTCCATTCTATTGTGGTGCCTGTCACTGCATTGCCTCACAAATATCTCAATTTCAATTCCTGATTCCATGAAGAATCCTGTTTAGTGAATTTTGTCTCTTTCTGAACAAAGCCTTATTGGCAGAGAGAATGGCAGGTACACTGGAGGTACATTGTAGGTAGGTAGGTAGAGAGAGAGAGAGAGAGAGAGAGAGAGAGAGAGAGAGAGAGTGGTGGGTCAAGATTTAGGAGTTAAACACTGGACATACCTCGGTGTGAGCAGCTGGACACTGGTGATGTTGAGCCAGAAGGCTTCTGGACCTTCGGGGATGGAATCGGGCAAGATGGCCACTGATATATCCAGGCTGTCCACACCTTCTGAAAATGTCAGATCTGAGAAACAAAAAGTACACAAAAATAAAATGTTATCGCACAGTTCTCCATACACAACAAAAATACATCATTTCTCATAAATACTATTTACAATTATACATCAACACTGTGGTGCAAATGGAATAATGTTGTTTTTCTGCAAGAAAAGACAAAAGGTCATTCCCAATCACACTTCCATGTGTTAAACTTTGCTGTGATGCAGTAATTTCTGGAATTAATCCTCTCATTAATTCACATGTACATCAAACTGAGTATGGAGTGGTGTAAATGGTATATCTGATATCAAACAGGCTGTTTCATATCAATCACTTTGAATGACTTACAAATAATTTGTTTCAGGAAGACGCAATTGTAAAATTCTAAAGGGAAACCTTATTGCATGTACTTTATCAACTTGAATTTGTAAAAATCAAACCTCACTTAGCTGTTTATAAGAACTGCTGAACATTGCTCTTGTCTGGATTGTGAGTTCATTATCGATCATTCTCTTATAATAGCAAGGTATGCTGACAAAACTACATTTCAAATATGTATACAATATACCAATATAAAGGAGTAGTTTTCATCATATTAATGTGTATGGCACCAGTTCATATATTACCTCCTGCGGAAACAGCATAGTCTACACCCTCCTCAGCTATGTATTGGGTGGATGTGTAGGAGACCTGCACAGTGCCAAAGATGCCTGCATTTCGCACGACTGGAACTCTGACCTACAGCAGATCAACATGAAACACAAAATGCTCCGCATTCATGACAGGAAATAGACATAGTGGCTTCTCATGTCTACAACATTGCACTCGCACTGTTTTCTACAGAAAGCATTGAGAGCACATGAACATCCAACATACACATTTTGTTCATTTTTCCTATGACAGCTAATGCCTGGTGTACTACAGGGATGCCAACCTTGTAGACAGCATTGCAGTATTCTGAGGGCTGAAAGAGACATTTTTTTGGTGGAAAAACAGTATTTTTAATTCTATTGCAATATGCATGTGTAGTAATACAATTTGGGATAAACATTATTTTTCATGAAACCTGAAGTACATATACAGCTGTATTTTTGGCAAGAAACCACCCAAAACACCCCAGTACAAAACACTACAAAAGTTACAGTTGGCATCTCTCATACCGAATGGAGAACGTTATTCAGTGTACATCTTAACTGCGCAACATTGGTGTTGATGATTATTGCTGAAATTTGCCATCATTTTTGTTTCTTGGTCTTCCTACCCCCTGTATGTGGAGAATTTTATTGTATATCGAGAAATGTTGAATGCTACACTGTTCGGTTCAGAATGGAAACTGTTAACTGTTAAACTGTTAACTGGTAATGGTCATGAGCATGCCTTGACCCCCAGCTTTGCTAAGGTCATTGCACGTTCTAAGAATCACCTTGGGGCAAATGGCCTTTACAGCTGTCAGGTCAGTATTTGTGCCCCATTTTATGAAAGCAAAGAGATTCTATTTTGTCTTTAAAAGGGACATGTGACGCGTAAGAACAAGGAATTGCAACACCTACCAGATTATCATCTTCACTGACGGTGACCTGTGAGGGCAGGTCAAACTCAAATACGCCAAAGGGATTGTCACTGGCCACCACGGTGATGGTCGCCTGGTTACCGCCTCCAGCTGAGTCTATGGAGGCCCCACCCGTGATGGAGGCAAGGACCAAGGAGTAGGATGTCTTCAGCTCCGGGATGGCATCATCCAGGGTCTATTAAGGAGCAGGGGTGAAACAGGAATGATGACATCAATCCAGAGGAAGAAAATCTCAGTGAACTAAATGTTGAGACTTTTATGAACTGTTATATTTGAGTAAGATACACGTGGTGATTGTCATATGCATCGTATGACATATACTGCCTTGATGTGCTGCAATCAGAGAAGTACACTGTATTTAGCATTATTTTCATGCAAAATTTTACCAAGCCTAAGTACAACACACTCCTCATTGCCACTTATAATTAAAGTTTCATTTGTGTTGTCTTTCAAGACATCTGCCCCTCGATTCAAACATGGACAGACTATTGGTAAAAGACCCATTTGTCTTGCATCGTTTAGTAATTCCACAGAGACAATAACCAAGTGGAGTTCTGGCAATTCCCTACCTGGAGTGTGATGGTAGCATTTTGCTGGCGGTCCCCGAACACCACCTGTCCCGATGTCTGCTGGAAGGCGTTGTCTCCCGAGGGTGTTATCTGCCAGTTGACCGTCACCTCACCAAAGATGCCTGCACCTCGAGTCAAGCTGGTAGTGGCGAGGGAGAGGAGGAAGGGGTTAATACACAAAAGTGACTTCACCTCACAAAGTCAAAAGGACTGGAGGTCAGCAGGTCAAACTGAATATGTGGGATTTGATGACTTGATTATTGTTCTCTTTCATCCATGATAAGGGTGCTGTCATGGCTGAGTAAGACCACACGGATAAGATTGCGGGTTTCTAGGCACATGCCAGGTTTGAACCCCAGTCCGGTAGTAATGCCCTTTAGCAAAACACTTTATTCTTGTAGCCAAGTCTTTCGCCGGAGCCTCAAAGCTGTCAGACCCTTGTTTGGGAGAGCTTTAACATACGTGTATGTACATAGACAAAATCACTCCATTTTACGGTGAAATCTGGTGAAGTGATCAAACACAAAAAATAGTTAATATCTACAAGAATCTCCAGGATTGAAGGAGGCAGATTACCCCTAGAAGAAGATATACATGTATTCTTTTCCACCATTATCATTTTGCACTTTGCAAGCTATGAAATCACTGAAATCTTCCAGTGCTCCTCAATGTGATCCTAAATACAAGTTCACTCTATGAGGATGGAGGTGAATACTCTGCAGGTTTTATGACATTGTCATTTGAAGATATTGGCTTTCAAAGCTGTATTACATGTACAGTACTCAAAACAAGACAATTAAACAAAAAGGTAACACTGATAGAAATCAGAGCTGAGAGTGTTAAATTCCTTACTGTATCTCAGCTTGTCCATTGTAGTTTCCACTTGGTTCCGCGATGAGTAGGTTTCGAGAGCTTGGGAGGATGCTAACCGAACCGGCAGAGTCAGGGTTGGCTAGGATGACAACTGTGGCTGTGCCTAGTTTCCATGGCAACACGAAGGGAGAAAGAGATATACACTGTATATATGCCAAAGCAAAACACCTAACAATACATTTGTGACCCTGCATCACAAAGCCAACAAAAAGTCACCAGACATGGCTTTTTAGGTACATGTAAGGACAGATTCTGAAAGAGCAGGCTCTAAGCTTTTTAAATGATGTATAACTCAATTCAAATGGACTCCCTTAACCTATCTAAATACTGGAAAGAAAGCACACACTCTGGAAAAGTGTCAACTGAGAAAAGAGGCTCTGAAGTACAGCGTCTATTCAAGCGCTCAATCTTTACCAAGCCATGCTAGCTGTGCAATGAAAGGGACAAAACACAGGATGTAAGCCGTGGGAGCAACAACAATGAGGGGATTATCAGATTAAGCTGAAATTGAGCATGTTCTAATAACACATTCTGTCCATGATTAATGCCAACTTTCAAAGCAGAAGCATTATCCTTTCAAAAGTTAATAGACTTGGAAGTGATGAGTGTGCAAAGGATTTCAAGAAATGAAAAGGGGCCTCTAAGACATACCTGATCATTCTACTCCCCCCCCCCCAAAAAAAGGGTTGTAGAAAAGCTGCTGAAAACACACTTTCCCATTTATGTTATGATCCCAAACTAAAGAATAATGTAGAAGGGTAGCTCTTTCAGAAAATATGAAAAACTCAAGATTGATTCTGTTGACCCATTTCACCTTTTTTGACTCCTCGCGTAAAATCAAGGGGTTCAACTTTTTGCTGTTTTGTGATGCACGGTCACATTTAACAATGCTGACTATATATGAATGAGCACCAGTTATGTAAGGTAAATGAACAGTTAGAGCATGTATAATTATCTCAAACTTGGTGTAGAAGGTTTTTTGTTCTCCATTTTATTCTTAACTGTTTGAGTATCAAAAAGAACTAACTGAAGGAAGAACTCAAGGAAGAGAATAATGAGAGAACAGAAGAGATAAGGGGAACGTGAGATATAAATATTAAGTAAGCGAATATACAATAAGTTGTGATTGGAGATGTAGGGACATAGATACGACTATGCATTACTTAGTCAAGCGCAGACAAAAGAAAGCCCTACATTTAGAGTGGAGATGAACATATTGGCAAGCAGACTGAAGGACCGATCAATAGATAGATGGACAAACCAGACAGATGGGCAAAAAGATTTATAGATGGCTGGATGAATTGATAGAAGATACAAATTGACATGGGCAAAGAGCGAGATGGAGAGAAAAAGGAGAGAGGGAGATAGCGGCAAGCAGAGGAATCCTCCCTCACCGTAGACCGGTGAAATTTCTGCATCCACGGTGACCGACGTGATGGAGAGAACAAATCGCTCCTCGCCTTCCAAGATGCCATCTTGAACGGCCTCGATGATGATGGACTCCCTTGAATCGCCCTGCAAGAAGAGACAATCA
The DNA here is from genome assembly GCF_040938485.1 of Diadema antillarum. Classification (NCBI taxonomy): domain Eukaryota; kingdom Metazoa; phylum Echinodermata; class Echinoidea; order Diadematoida; family Diadematidae; genus Diadema; species Diadema antillarum. The sequence continues at coordinate 112,230 of NW_027272464.1, forward strand.
TTGTTGCACTTACGTCTGTCACCCCTTCTTTTGCTCTATCATACTACATACACTCCTGGACATGACGCAAATCACAGCATCACTTGGATGACACACACACACACAAATTGCAAATTACATGTACACAGTACGCAACACAGACAAAAAAATAGTCAAGCATGTAGAGTTGCAATTCTACACTCTCAACGATTTAAATCATGATAAGAAAACACCAAGTTTTAATATTGCAATATCATATCAGACTTTGGGGACAGCTATCATAATAATGTACATGCATTTTCTACAAACCATCCATTGTATCTCATATCCATGTCTATCAAATTGATCTGTGTCGAATTATGTTATATTTTGTCTTGCTTTTCTTTACATTTTGTCATCTAAGAGATCTTTCTTACCATGATATGCGTAATTTATATATTGGTAATAAATTTTATTGGCCAGTACACCTATGCTTAACCCTAAACCTGGTACAGTGCACCAGGAGGTAGCGTTCACACTGCAAGGCTTCCGCATGGGAAATTTTGGTAGACCTCAACTGGCTGTGAAACACAATGGGAAATTACTTCTTATCAAGTTCACTGCTCAAAGTAGTTGTGGTCTTACTATAATGTTCACATGTTGATAAAATCAGTTTGATGTCTTTTAATTTGGACTGCTGCCATGATGACCAATAATAATTTTCAAATTGATCCCATGTTCCTGATACTTATATATTTATCTATATTTGCAGGAAAGAAATGTTATTGAATCTGAATCTGAAATGCTAAGTCACTGATTTGAGAGGCTGCATTCACACTGCACCTGTTGGAAGACGAGTGTCCCGGATGATGGAGTAAGATCGTCCCGTCCTGCGGCCTCCACCTCCCAGCGGGCCTCGACACGGCCTTGGGTGCCCTGGGTCCTCTCCACGGTGAATGTGACTGGACCGCCAGACTCTGACACACTCTCCTAAAGACAGTTTGTGATATTTTGACGTTTTAAATAGGCGACACTGTGTAAGAGTGTGATCAGATACCAAGATGATGTGTTTTCACACAAAGGATTTAACTTTACATTTTGCGGATACACAAAAACTATGTCATGATGATAATAAGATGATGACGGTGTTGAAAAATCATAATCATAAGTGGCAGCATAGTTGCTAGTTCTATGTACAAAAAGTGTTTACCTATCCCTTCCACCACATCATGATGATTGACATAATTTACACCATGCTGCCACCCCAGCCAGAGGAACTAATGTTATATCTATAGTCCAATTAGCTCAACTGACACATTGGTCATATCCAGACATAATTTAACAGCACTTCATTGACTCTGAGTGACAGGATGAATATGTAAGTTCTTCAGTTTGTATATTTTCCTCTTCTTTTTTTTCAGTAGAGTGTAACAGTTATGTTTTTCTTTCCTATTTTTTTATATATAAACAAAAATATTAGAGTTCAGGGAACACTTCTCGATAAAATTTAATTAAGCAGCAAGAAACCTTTACTTGATGTTATGAGTTTTCCAGGAAAATACATCATAGTGTGACAGTGGAGTTTTGCTCAGTACCTGAGTGAAGGCAAAGCCAAAGAGTCCCTTGGGAGAGTCGTTCTTCAGAATCTTCACTATGATGGATGTCTCGCTTCCTAGAACAGCGCCCCCGCCTGGGCTGTGGAGAGACACCGTGAAGCGCTGGGGAAAACGAAACAAATTTTGCGATGAACAGTGATGCCCTGTTTCATATACAATTGTAACTGTGTGATAAATTTGAATTCCAAAGGTGAATACTATTCTTCATTCTAGAATATGTATTATGTTACTTGCACAAAAAGGAAACAGAAGAGATCAATGAAAATATTCTAGATATTTGCTTTCCTTTCTTGATTGGATTATCATTTCAACATTTCTGAAGCACTGATGAAAATTTCATGGCGTAGCGAGTAAAAGTGTGCAAGTGTCAGAGCCCTGGTTCTTAAAGATATAAAATTCTATGATACTAGTACTACAAATCTTGTTTTCCTTCTCCTTTGGTAACAAAATAATTCACGCTTTGAATCCTCTGACTTTGAGGTTTAGAACTACTCTGTACTATAGATTCCAATTAGCTTTGGTCCTTTTTTTTTGTCAATAAGGATAGATTGATTATGAATTTACGCCACCCCTCCGCCCCCCCCCCCCCCCCCCCCCCCCCCCCCCCCCCCCCCCCACACACACACATACCTCATCATCTTCATAGATTGTGTCGTCCACAATGTTGATTGAAATGGTGGCAGCTCGCTGAAATAAAACAAAGACAATGAAATGACTTATAAACCATTCTACCCTTTTTTTTCTTTAGAAAATCATACTTTAGCAGTCACTACATTATATCAACTACAACTGTATGCATATTCAAATGAAATCTCATCTCATATGATAATTTAAACAATATGCTCAATTTTAAATATAAGAAAGACAAAGGTTGAAATGCATATAGAGCTGATAAATCTTGTAGTCAAAGGATGGATGGAAGTTACCTGTCCATCAACCAGTGTGACATTCCCAGACTGTGGGTTGAAGTCGGCCGTCGAGGCACTGACCGTTGTGGCCAGCCAGCTGACCCCAACGGTGCCGATGGCTCCAGCCATTCTCACCACAGGGAGGTTCAAGACCCCGCTGGTTCCTGATCCCTCGTACACCTCCACATCCCCGTCGGCATTCTGGAATGAAAACAGCACATGTAGGGTTATTTTGTGTATGTGGTTGCTATGGAAACAAGCCTCAGTTAGCATTTTCAATTTATAAGTGATATCATATTCAGAAATTGTATTCATTACTAACTTACACGTAGGTCATACTATTCATTGTGTGTGGAAGTTACCAGAACCACCATTTGTGAGAAATTGCAGTATGTTGCACACATGTCGTGATTTACATGTTGACATAGGTAGCAATGTAAAAGCTGTGGGTCAATGAAGACCGTCTATTAAACTGGCAGAGTTTCACACATTAAAGGGGATGGCTAGTAACCGATCAGTCAGAATCAGTGGGAATGCTGAGGGATGATTGTTCCAATCCTTGTGGGATTCATTTAAGAGTACATTATATATCTACTGTTGTGTGAAAATTATTGGCTTCAGAATGATCTCATATTCAAGTAATGTGCAGATTAATGCCCCGTCACTGACCAGGCACGCTAACCTGGAAACATTAAACAGCACATTACTTGAATATGAGACCACTCTGAAGCAAATAATTTTCACACAACAATAGCTATATAATGTACTCTTAAATGAATCCCACAAGGATTGGCACAATCACCCTTCAGCATTCCCATTGATTCCCACTGATCAGTTACTAGCCATCCCCTTTAAGAGATTATTTCATTAAAAATATTCACAACTACAATTATCCACCACCCAAAATGTACAACCTTCATAAGAAAGCTATAATGGTGATGCAATTTAAAAAGCTGTATTGCATAACACACAATCAGTTGAACTGCCTTACGAATCTGCTGTCAATTCATCATTCTGTGCAAGAGAAATGCATTGAACAAACTGATATCAGAACATTGTTATTCTACGGTATCCATTCAATGTAAAAGTGTATTCAATAATATTGGTGTGAACATGCACGGTACATACTGAACTGCATCTTGAAAAGATTGCTGCATTCTTGAGTTTGGTTTACCTTGTTTGTTTGTTTGTTTGTTTGTTTGTTTTTTTTAATAAAGAAAATATAAAACTTATTGGACAGCTAACTGAAAATGACTGCCAAACTCTGATTTGATTTACTTTGGTGATTATCTTTAAAGGAAAATGAAAATTTTGGGGATACCTTGGTGACATTCAGCTGTAGGATGCCGTTGGCATTGTCGTTCTGTCTGATGGTGATCTCGGCTACATTCTGTCCATTCCTGATGCTGGGCTCCGCCCCGCTGACCGGCTGGCCGGACACCAGTTCCACGCTCGTCAGGTTGACAAAGAAGGTCTCCGGCCCTTCTGCATCAGTGTCCTTTCGAGGGAGAATTTAAAAAGAAAATTATGAACACTACATTTAGGTATTCTAAACACAGTGGTAGGCAGTAGATCTCATTTCAAGCAGAAATAAACTCCATTCCACAGGTTGAATTAGTTAGATGTTATTAGAAGACAAAAAGAGTACATCAAACAAACAGAATAGTGATACAATGTAATTTCATCAAATCTGGACAAAAAAAAGTGGAAAGTTACAGAATTTTACAATGTTCTTCACATGTCTGGCCAGAACAGTGATGTCAGTCACAGTTATATGTGTTCACATGAAAATTATATACATGATAACATCACGCATGGGTTATAAAACTTAAATCAAAACTGATTGTGTCCAGGGGGAGGGGGTAATAATTGAGGAATTACTGACAAAATGTATGATTTTACAACATGCTTAAGTACAAACTAATGAGAGAGCAGTGAGGTGGTGATATCATTGTTTTGTCATGTGACTGACATCAATGTTTTATGAACAGTTGAGGACACATAGATGAACATATAAAAAGACAGTCACTGGGTAGGCTGGGAGAAAGCAGCTCTAAGAAGCAACTCCTGTAAATGTCTGTCCCATGAGTGGCAGAGAGAATGTGATGCACAAAATTAAAGAATTCTTGGCTCCAAACTCAAAGAGCGCACATGGGAGCTATGTGAAAGGAGACTACAGTCTAAGCTTCCAGGGCCACCAACATTCACACATTGAAACTGGAGAGGTTCAAACAGAGCCATCAAGGAGATGCATATGTATTACATGCATCACAACAGGCAAAATCTATTTCTTAACCAGGGAGGATTTTATATTCTCTTTCGAGGAAATGAAGAGATACCTACAGGTAGGACGTTGACGGTGACCGAGGCTGTGTTGACTCCATCGCCAAAGGTAACAAAACTCTGCCTAGAACCAAAGTCACTGTTGCTCTCTGCCCGCTGCACATCAGGTAGCCCTGTGGCTTCGGATGTACTGTGAAAGAAAATAGACAAAGATCACCGTGTCAAAAGGTGTATATCATATATTATACTCTCCACCATACAAGGCTATAGAATTTACAAAGTAGTACTGCTCCTTTAATACCACACAGACACACACACACATACACACAAATGAACACACAAACACATTATACACATACCAGACTGTACAACAACTGCATAGTAATAACGTTTGTTTGGCTTAACTTACCTGTAGTAGACATTAACCATCCCAGTGAAGCATAAGTTGGCACAAAACACAGCTGTAGGCAAAGTAGTACTGCTCCTTTAATACCACACAGACACACACACACATACACACAAATGAACACACAAACACATTATACACATACCAGACTGTACAACAACTGCATACATGTAGTAATAACGTTTGTTTGGCTTAACTTACCTGTAGTAGACATTAACCATCCCAGTGAAGCCCTGCTCTCTGATGAGGTACAGAACCACTGCCCTAGTCCCCTGGGATCCCTCCGGTTCATCCACCGCAGTGTAGAGCGACTCCGTGTTCCAGGCAAACACGCCGTGGGGCGAGTCGTTGGCCAGCACAGTCAGCTCCGCGACGTTGCCAGAAGGGCTGATTACGGCGCCACGGTCAGTCCGCGCGGTGCCCGGATTCACGACTCTGGTCAGCGTGATAGTGCTCGTCTCGTCCAGCTCTGGGAGGTCATCGGCCAGGATGGTGAGGACCAGTGGGGCGGTGGAGGCCCCGTCCAGGAATTCGATCTGTTAAATCGAGTTCCAGGTAAATTAGCATTGTATGATAATGTGTCTGAGAAATACAGGCTACATTCCCTGCAGCAATCAAACTTTTCTGTTGACAAAATATATTTTCTTTCAAAGAGCAGGAAAGCACAGCATGAAATACTTGAGTGACGTCAGGACCCGTGGTTTCCAAGGATGGCAAGTCTGTTCCAGAGAATTGTACATAGCTTTCAGATTTGTCCCTTATTTGTTATTGACTTCATTGAGATCACACAGTTAGTACTCTACATCAACAACATCATTGATCCTTTCAATTTTTCTTTTGACACAAAAGACATTAGATATGAAGCGTGATTAACAAAATTGGCATAAACAAATCTGATATTGAGTAAAATCAATCAAATCAATCATTCTCATGGGGTAATGGGCTGATTTATTCTATTCTCAATGATCTCTTGACATCCACATGCACTTTCATGAAAAATTCTGTTAATTCAAACATTACACCCACACTTCCTCTGTACACTTCCTTCTAATACATAGTATATCTAAAAGACGAGCAATCTTGTTTGACATCATTTAAAACCTGGAGAACATGTCACCCCACCTCACCACATGGTACCAACCTGCCCTGTTAGTGGTCTGATGTCACTGGCTGCTAGTTGCCCAGTTGCTTGCCACTCTACCACAACCATGCCCGCCGTGCCCGCCTGCCGCTCCACCGTCAAGACGACCGGCGTGTCGGTGGCACGCTCCTCTGCCTGCAGCGAAAGCGACGCCGCCTCGAACGCGATGATTCCGTGAGCGTCGTCATTGGACAGGATGTCGACGCTGACTTCGCTCTGGGAACCGAGCTCGGCTCCATTCGTGGGGTCTGAAAGGTAGACACTGAAGGTCTCATCATCCTCGGGCAAAAGATCGTCCAGCAAGGACACGGCGAATGTGAGCTCCACGTCCTCTGGGGTGAAAGTTAATGTAGTGGACCTGTATGGTGCAGAGACAGGTACATGTAATGAAGTGTCATTCAGTCAAAAATGAGAGCTGTATCTAATAATATAAACCAATATATCTTCACTACAACACAGTTATATGGAAGTTTCAAAAGACACAGGATGCACAGAAATCCGAAACGCTGGTTAGAAAGTATTTGTCTTCAAGGTGAAGATAAGGTATTTCTCAAATGGCACAAAGGGAAGTTAGATTTCAATAAAAGTTAGATTCGGTAGCCAGCTTAAAATTGTCGTAGTAGTATATGACACAAGTACCTGTGTCTCTATAATTGTTTGAAATGGGATGTGCAGTAACTATCCAAATTCATGTAGGTAATATTGAATTGTTAGTAAGTGGCACTTTGCCTACATTTAGGCAATATGAATGGTCTCACTTCACAAGACTACTAACAGATCGGCAAAAATAACAGAATGACAAGTGGTCTATTCATGCTTACCATGGGATATAATCTGCATCGCTCCCCACGCTAGCCATCTGGTATATGGCCGACATCTCAGCTGTCGCCCCATCACCATACACGGCTGCAGCCAGCAGGGGCTGCGTCTGACCTTCCACCTCCACTGGCGCAAGGTCAAAGGTCGGGTCGGTTGTCAGGAGGAGGTCAAATCTCGAGTTGAAGGCGTTCCACGCAAAGACGCTGGACGGGCCCTCCCCATTGGCGATGACAAGAACAGTGGTGCCGGCGTTGTTGTCAAACACTCTAATGGACCGCGCCCCTTGGGTTGGGAGGGACTGGTGCAGAACATATGTGGAGGTGACGGGGCTCCACTGGTAGATGACTGAGTCTATATCTGCATTTCCAACTGAAGGGGAAAGAGAGATAGAAAGAGAGAAAGAGATCAAAACAAGAGGAACCAGAGAGATTTTTGTCTTCTCTGATTGCACCATGCATCTTCCACAAATGATATCCATAAAGAGTCTTCACCTTAAACTATGAGTGTCAGAGTACGAGGTTCGAGGTATGTAGATATGATTCATCACAGTAAAAGTTTTGGACCCTGATGGATAAAAATGCATTTTATCAAGGTGTCCAGAAACACACATACACTCATACGCAAACAAACACAAACACAC